>NW_010165643.1:15966-73655 GCF_000695765.1 Mesitornis unicolor | reverse complement strand
TTCCTGCTTGAAATCTCCTGCTGGAAGCTGACTGCTCTCTCTTTGTTCCTGTTTACAGGCCAACAAACATCACCCTGGAATGCTGCCCTGGGAACTCCCAAAATGTACATGAAGATACACTAATCAGGCCCTAATTCAGCCACAGTACTTTATTAACGATAGTGCTGTTTTGAAGATCTGAAGCTGTAACGGATGCAAGGCATGAAATAGGAGGCAATATCTAATAAAACAGTGACTCACTCAGTGACAGACAAGAAGCTGAGCTTATACACACCCAAGACTTCTTGGGCTTTAAATACACTGGCACAAACAAACACTCAATAGAATCCACCCCCACCATCATGCTCTAGATCAGGTGTTATTAGAAGAGCCTATTCCTTCCTGCAAACTTCACCCATGGTACCTCAGACATGGCCAAGATACTTGAATCAAGGAGCCAGAGTGAAATCTGAGTGAATGGATTATGAGCCCACAAAACCAGTCGACAGCTTTTCTGTGCTGTGGGAGTCAGTGGTGTGTGAACTGCAATGCTTTTGCTCTGAGAATTACCACTTGCCAGGATGAGAAAAGAAACTCTCAGAATACAGGTTGCTTTCTCATCATACTGACCACTATATGAACTCTGGGCTACAGAATAATGAGGACAAAAATGAAAAGTATCTTTTTGAACTATTGTCTGGGGATGACAGGAGAACACCTCTACTTTATATTAGCTTTGCTTGTTTACTTTTTATAAATTTGGGGTAGTATCAAGATATAGCTCATCTATGGCTAACTCCCTCCCACCATTAAATCTGTTTGCTATCTTGTATCATGCTAATGCTTTCCCACAACTTTGTAAGTCACCCGATGCTTATAAAGCTGTTATTTAATATTTAGAGCTGATATATTTTTGGATACGCAAGACTATTGTGTCACCCTACAGAACAATAGTTCCTTCATTTTAAATACAGGTGTTAGATGTTCTTTTCTCTACTTTGACTCATTTGACCCTCAAGATTGGCTCAGCAGTTCCTTGAGAGCTCTACAGAAAGTTTTTTTCTTTCTTGACCTTAATACCTCCGTTTTCCCTAAAATTATCCTGCAGTCTATTTTTTCCTTACCTTTGGAATAGCCTCCTAATCCTCTTTTGTTAGGTTTAATACTGTTAAACATCTAGTCACATTAAAGTGCTCAGTAAGTCAAAAGCAAAAGAGCATTAAACATTCAATATTTTCCGTATCATTCATTATTTGCTGCCTCTTAGGTAACAGATGTACATTTTCCAAGTCTTTCCCATAATTCTAGTCAAATTATTCTCTTTGATTCATAGGCAGTATATTATAGCTGAGAACATTTAGACAAAAGCAACTCAGGAAGAGCTATACTTTCATCTTTGAAACTTGACTTGCAAGCATTAGGGAAGATTACATAACACAGTTTTACATTAAGAGCAGACTAAAGAGCATAGACTAAAATGTAAAAGTGCAACTGCCTGAAACTATAACACCAGCACCAAGGACTCACATCTATCTTGTAACTGAGCAGTCATTTCCATTAAGTTGTGTGTGGTTGTGTAAACATTGGGATTTTACTTTAATTTACCCCATACTACTGTAGTTTGTGGCTTTTCCCTGGAAATATGATTTTGTCGTACTTTAGTACATGTACTAAGCATGTTTTCAGTACAGTCATTCCTTTCCCAGTTTTTTATTGCTTTCTTCCTCTTCTTTAATGAGTGACCCACAGTGCTGTTATATAAAGAAAATATCGTGTATAACAATGTAAGAAAAACTTTTCATCAAATCAGGCAATAGTAGCCAGAACAAGGTCATTTGACATTAATGATGAAGGCCTTAACAACAACAGTAGAGCCAAATTGTTCACATTTAGCTGTTTGCAATTACATTTAGTGTGGCAATTATGTGTATGTACACAAACGTATTGTCTTTGTGAAAGAAAACAGCTCAAAAATACAACTGGATTTCATTGAGTAGGTATGCTTGGGTTTGATTTTGCATCACATGCTCATTCTTGTATGGTAATTTCTACCTCAATGTACTAGCTTTCCATGAAGAAAAGTAATGACATAATGAATTACTCCTGATTTTCAACTAAGATGGAAACCATATGCATCATTTCTAGTAGGCAGGAACAGCATATGAAAAAGGGAGGTGCTTTGAAGGACACAGTTACACCTGGTTTATGTAATTCTGTGTGAAAATACTGGCCTGGAGAGGAGAGAAGAAAATCTAACTTATATATACAGTGCAGATTGGTCAGAGTTCTTCTTATAAATATAAATATGTACACACACAAATAAAGATATTCACATGTCTGCAATTAGCCATCATTGCTTTCATGTTCAGTGGCACCTCTCCACTAGGGATTATTCTAGGATAAATAAAAAGATAATTTGGTTCCAGATTGCTAAAATGCATAGAAGGGAAAAGAAATAATTGCCTGCAATGCTTACGGATAGTTTAAAGAGTAACCTAATAGGAGGGGATACAGAAGGAGTTACAGTGTTATGCTTGACTGTTTCCTTTTATAGGCCAACTGCTTTGTAATCAATATTTAGGCAAGATAGAAAATTCCCTTTGCACCTCAGTTCATTTTGATGTCACTGGACTGGTTGTACACCACAACCATGCTGATATTAAAAGAGACATCATCTGGCCCATGCAGCCAGAGTATGTTTCTCAGTGTTTATGATTACAGAAGTCAAGCTGCTTTCAAGTCACATTCAGAAACATTTAAAATGTACGTCTTTTGATAGTCTGCCAGTAGTGTATAGATATATAACCAGTATGGCTATAACACATCATAAAATTTTATTTCCTGCAGATTTGTCTGCCTCAGAACATTTACTTGCTGTCAAAAAGGTGAAAAATATGCTAACAGCCCTGGGTTTCCTCTACATGGACTGAAATTTCTGAAACCATCCCTACAGCTACTATTTTTTTCTTCTTGCAACATTAGATGTACTCTACTTTTAGGGAAATTTTCTCTTTGGAAATTGATTGTTTTCATATTGGTATCTAGGGAACTTCAGGAAATAGGATTTGATTTGGGCTTCCTCTGTGAGGCTTAGGCTCGAGCCTGCCGCATGGCACTGAGTGTCTCCTCTATATTGGAAAGAACCTTCTCAGGGGCGACATGTACATTGTTTATTAGATCTATCTACTGTTTTACTCAAGCTCATTTCAGCAGAGATCAGTACAAAGCAAGCTCACTGTCAGGTCAGTTGTTTCATGGTTGCCAAATGCACAGGGGCAAAAAAAGTCTCTCTGGTGCTGTCTAAAGGAGCAACTATTCTTGTGCCTCTGCTGCAGGGCTCTTAGCACAGCACTAGAACTCAGCAAGGAGGAGGCTGAGCAGCGGCTTCAGCTGCCAAGTCGTAAAATTAATTAGAGACTGATCCTGCGCCACCAGCACTAGTTTTGACCCAAAACCAGTTCTTAGTCTGTGAGACTTTCAGTGAAGTTCTCCTGTATCATCACGTGAGGTGAAAATATTTATGGTAAATTTGTTAATAACAGAATTTGGGAATTCCTTCCTGTTCTTGATTCTACTGCTGTTACTGACCAAGCCCCAGTGTAAATACCATAAACTCAACAGTGGTCATGCCAAAGTGCAGGGAAGATACACAGCTCAGATCCATCTTGTGCCAGGAAGGTGGTCAGCTGGTCCTTTTCTGTTTTGGGGTAGTATGTCAGAGGTCTCCCAGCATTGAAGGATAGCCCATTCCCCAGGGCAGCCTCAGCAGAGCTCCCTGGTGCAGCATGAGCCCTTCAGCTGCCCTAACAGCCTGCGGGTCCTGCATGGCTGACAGGACAGCTGCTGGCAAAGCCCGAGTTCAGTAGCCACCCATGCAGTGCCCTTATGCAGCCCAAGCCTGGCTAACTCAGCACCAGCACCCAGGCGGGTAGAGTCACTCTCTCCTGACTCCACAAGCATGCGCTAGACAATGTTTTTCCAAAAGTTCACCAATGCCACTGTGCAGATTACAGCACAAAATAGTCACCTGCTGAGCACAACAACTGCCCACCAGAGACGATGTGATGGCTCTGACACATCACCAATACCGGGGGGTATTTTTTAGCTCTGTCAGGGAGCTAAAACAACTCTGGCCATAATCCTCTTATTGCTAGAATTTTAATGGTAACAGCTTTCTTTCACTGTTCGAGTGGTATAAAATTCATGGGGAAGGAACATCTCACATGACTAGTCTCTAATTAAAGTCTCCTGTCCAAAAACACACAGTAAATAAGGCCTGGCAGGAAAACGTTTCTCCATCCCTAGATGTTTACACGTTCAAAGAAGGAATCCTCAATTCCAAAAGGCCTGAACAGACAAAAATCTCAAAAATACTTCCTAACTCAAAGTCTAATTTTAAACTTAAATTTCTTGGTACATTCCATTTAGGAAATATAAGAATTATATATTCTTATCAATTAGAAATTATTTCTCAAAACAGACTTCCAAGTAGCCAAGAATGTTGTTTTCTGAAGAAAAAGGATTAGATTTAATGAATTGACAGTTTCTAGCAATTTTTTTTTAAATTCCCAAGCAATTCTAATTAAGTAATAGTAATATAACTTCTGAACCCCATTAGTGTGCCTTTGCTTTCTCCCAAGTCCATGAATGCTCCCAAGATTACAGAAAGAACAAAAAGCCAATATTTGGCATTTGGAAAAGGAAGCACCTACTGTGGAAACCAGTGCGTTCTTGTGAGTGTACATACAAACACCCGTCACAACATATCTGACCACACAGGGAGACAGTTTGTTATGAGAAACTGCATTTAAATAAACGAGCTAATAATTTTAAAATTAAAAATCAAGAGTCTTTGAAATATGGACTGCCACAAAAGACATGCATTGGAAGAGTTCTCACCAATATGAATTATAATATTCCTATGTCAGCCCTTGTACTGCTTGGAAGGACTTTTCTACTTCAAAGCCTGCTGTGCTCTCCCCTGAGTAACTGCAAATGCTAACTGATGAGAACAGCTTAGGGCTGGATTCACTTTGGCAAAAAAATGCGAAAATCAAGTTCCTTCAGATTTTCCACTAGAGCCATTGCCCCTTAGGCACACTTCCCTGCAAAAGCTGGGAAGGGCTTTCCAAGGAGCTCTCGCTGGCTGCAGACTTTGAACTGGAGCAGAGCCTGGGGCATAGCTAGTCTTTCTGGACTGCTTTTTCAGCAACAAAGTTGAGCTTTGCGCTCAGAATAATGTTGGCACAAATACAGCAGTATTTTGAGACTTACGTGTTATTTGTTGCATTGTTTTATGAGCATCGACTCTGGATGCCTTCTGTCAATACCACACAATATTTGTATTTGACTTGGTGCTCTCCTTAATATGAAAGTAAAATAGCATGTACCTAATCCCTGTTAGGAAGTCTGGTTTAAACTCAGACCTTGAAAAGCTAAATTTGATCTGAATCAAATCTCTGTTTCTGGGTTTCTGCAGCTAGTCATGATATTTCTATTTTTATTTTCATTGTGTCTTTTTACAAATTTCTAAATACACACAGAATAAATACATCCAATTCCCTGTAGAGTTTTTTAGTACAATAGACATTTATGACAAGTAAATTGCCAAGAAAACATTTACAATGCGTATAATTTTCATGTTAAATCAGTCCTTTAAAATAGCAGTAATTTTTTTTAGAGTTTCACAACTTTTACAGCAAAAGCTTGAGAAAAGAGTGTTTCCCTTCTGAGAAATAAAGCAATAAGATAATTGCAGGGCTGCTGCGAACCATTTGGCAAAAGCTGCTCACCATCTTTGAGATTATCCCTATGGTAGGTTTTACTTTTTCTCATAAACCTTAAAGCAGATGAATAATAAAGAATGAGCCTGGAGAAATATACATATTTGGCCATGAAGCCAAAGGAATATTGGTATGTTATTATTTCACTCTCAGGAGCAAATGGAAAGGCAGATTAACTGAAAGAGAAAATGCTTGGATCATGTTCTGTAGGAATGCAAGATGGGTCTTAATCTGAGCATCAATTAAGAATGGAAAATCCTTGTAGGGAATCAATCTATTTCTTTGTTTTTTAATAATATGGCATCCTCTTATTTCTCTAGCTAGCAAATGACAAGTCCAAAGAAAAATTCAAAGACAGGAATGACAGAGCCATCTAGCTACATTGGTACTTTTGAAATATTTCCCCTTGAATTTTCATTCAATGCAACACCAGACGGTTAGAAATCTGGATGACTGTGGGCCACAGCAAGCAGGCAGAAGCACAGTCTGAATTACACAATAATAGGAGTTGCACTTCATGAAGAAGGAAATTAAAAATAAACAGATAGCTATTAGCACTGGAAAGCATGGATTTCACAATTTCCACCAGCATATAACACGTGTTGCTAGCTCCAGGAATTTGTGAGATTATACTGTATACAGTAACTGTTTGCTCTTTCCAGGACAATGCAGGGCAGCAAAATTGATCAGGCAGAGAAGCCAGAAATGCCCTCAGCACCAAGCCAGCTTTTCACCCACTCTGCTGTGATATAGTCATCACAAATATTAAAATCTGTAGCAAATGAAGATAGAAATGTTTAAGATTTGTATTCTACAGAGTTCTATTCTAAGGCTCAAATGTTTCACCTACACACCTGAAGGCTGGAGGCAAAACTACAGAGATCATGCATATTTATGAACAACTGCTTTTATTATATGTAAATCTCATCACATCTTTAATTTTGACTGCCAAGCCCAGTGACTTTTCTAAATATGTCATTGAACACACTTTGCTATGTCGTCTTTTTATAAACTATTGAAATTTCTGAAATATTAATCAATATATGGTCACCCCAGTAAAGAAAAAAGGGTAGCTCTAAATTAGTCTTTAGTGTAATGAACTCGTAACTGAATTTGGCTTTCTCTCTCAATTAGTAGCTCTGATATCATGAAGATTTAATGTTGAATCTGATCTTCACTGTGGGTTACTGTGTTACTGAATGGTCCCCACACCATAGGACTTCTTTGAATTACTTCTGCACATTTGAACTGATACATTTTAATCTCAGGATTTCACACAGCAATTATTTAGACTGTTGCCACATCTCCACCAGTTTTATAAATCCAATAAATCATATTAATCAGATTTTGGGTTTCAGTCCAAGGTTAAGACGTAGTATATGAAATCGGAGTGTTGTAAATCAGGACGTGGATTTACATGACACCTGGTATTAATCACACATTACAAGAAGCATGGGCTATTGTGAGCTGCACTTATGCTTCAGAGAGCTCTTGAAAGAAACTTTCGTTAGATAGAAGTGATTTCACCTATTCCTTCTAAAATAATGTGTGCAAAAAGCAATAGGAGAAAACAACTAATGGGATTTCTAGTGAACATGTAGAACACTAACCTTCTCTGAGATGGCGTTCACAACCTCACTAACCATTTCTAGGAGTCATATTGACAAGAAAACTGTATGCTTTTGCACCGACAAGGTAACACTAGACAGGAGCAAAGGTGTGCCTCTGCACATCTTTATCTTATGTGAAAAAGAAATTACTGTCAAAGTTTTTGAAGCTCTTTAAAATAAAAATTAAATTCAGCTGTAGAGGAGTCCTGCAATGACTATGTTTGCATGGATAAATGACAATGTTTATACAGTTTACTAATACTTCATCCTTGTCCCTCTAGATCAATATCTAGACCACAATAACGTGATACTATTCTTCCTGAAAATGCTAGAAAATCATATTTTAAGGAAAGTTAGCACACCAAACAGTGACTATCAGTCTAATCCAGAATTAATGTGCCACAACTGCATACGATACTCAGAAGAAAAGCAACAAAGTATCATTAAAATTCAACAAAAGCTAATTTATGAAGTCTATATACATATGAATGTGAAAAATAGTGGCAAGGTTTAGTTCCTCTTGCCTTCTAGGGTGTTTAAAAGCATACAGACTTTACTGTAACACTATTATTTTACGAAACTGAATTATGTACTGGAGCAATATGTTTCAAGTGTTGCACCATTAGCAGCCACATCAACTGAGAAAATGATAGAGGTCAAACCTAACCCTGCTCAAGAGAAGAAGTGAGAATGTTTTCTTAAACAGCCTTAAATCTCTTAGGCAGCAGAGAGCTGAGTCAAAGCATCATTTACCCTGTGACCCACAATAACTCCTTGCTACAGGACATGGCTCAGCAAATCTGGGAAGAAAACATCCAGGTAGGGATGTGAATAACCTTTCTATGCAGTGTCCTCCCCTGCGGATGCACACTGATGCACATTCCCAGAAGTTCCTGCACTGCAACCGAGATGTTCACAGAGCTAAATTTAGCTCAAAGTACAGATGAGGCATTTTCATTACATACTGGCTTTACCATACCAGATACAGGTATATCGTCAACAAAAATCCTATAGAGCCACTAATGGGAAGATTTCACTAAGCTCAAAGACTATAAGGTATAGTTAAGAATAAAGCTGTGTTAGCAACTTTGGCAGACAATTTTATCTAGGTACTAATGCTATGATACAAATACCCAGAAATGGAAGAGATTACAGATCAGATATGGACAAAAGCAATGCCAGAATCCTGTGAAAATCAGTAAGATTCAGTTCCACACACTGACTTCAGGAAGATCATCAACCATCTGTAAATTTGTCTGGAGATTTTCAGCTGTAAATGCAGAGGTTCCAGCCTAAAAGTTGACCCAGATAACTCAAATTTTCTGACATTTTCTACAAGAACTAGACGGTCCCTTACAGTCTCTTCTCACATTAGCTAGCAAGAGACCACTGTGCCAGTGATAAAGGTGAAACAGAGCATGTGCTTTCAGATTTTTTGACAAAAATATTGAAAAAGTAGTAACAACAAATATAAAATGGATGCAAAGTAACTTATTTGTGTGTATTATACATCTTGCTATATTTGATGTAGATATCAGAGTCAAGCTATTTGCATTCATTAGGTTAAAAAATCAACAAAACTAACCCAACAAAAAAAATCCCAAAAACTAGTCAAATTTTTGTCATGTTTAGACAGGATGTTTGTCTAACATGTCTGAATAAGACCTGGGGGGAAAGAAAAGCAAAACCATAACTTTCCAGTTCTTTATGTGGCTGTGAAGGGCAAAGACCAGTGTTTCCTGTGACCATTTCAAAGCTCTTCATGTACCAGAGGTTTTTAGAGTACATGAGCAAGAATTAGAACTTTCATCTTTTCAAATGTGAAGTCTTTATTTTATTAACACTTCCACTGATAAGTGTGGCTGACTTTGTGTTTTGAAATGTAGCTTGGTTTCATGCTATAAATAAATAATAAATTTATATCTGAATTTATAGATACACCTTCTTTAATGATCCCATTCCACTTCCAAAATAAGGAAAGTTCTTTTCTTATCTATATGCATGAATTTTTCCTTTTAGATAATCCTATTTTCTACGTCTTCCTTCTCTTTAATATTGCTTTTAACACAGACAAATTCAAAGTAATTAAATCTTTGCAGATGATAAAGTCTTTGCTATCTATCTTCCAATTAAGATTAAACTCGTATTTTGACCTGTACAGACTTTTATAATGTACTTCCCTTTATTTATTCAGTGAAAAACACATACAGGAGAATTCAGGGCAGTAACCACAGTCCTTTCTATTCTCATAAATCTCAGTCTCTCTCTTGTTATTATGCACTTCCTCGCTTGCCTGCTGCTTCCTAATCTTTCTGTCCCTGTACTTGGACTCACTTATAACAAACCATTTTAATTAAAGCTAACCACCTCAGTATTAGGTCAAAAGGAAAGAGGCAAAAAGTGATGCAAGTTGGATAAAATGCATTCATTTCATTATATTATTGAAATCTCTGTTCGTGCATCTGTGCTAAATCCATCTATCACACGACAATATTCAGTTTGTCAATCCAAATCTTCTGTGCTTTGTGGTTAGTTATTTCTTGTTGTGAAGAACAGCTTCTTCTGGTCCTACTTGGTATATTTGTTTGTCCACCACTGTGCACTGAAGTACTGAAATAAAAGAGTTTTTTGGAGAAAACTGTTCCTAGTTCTTCACAGTATTTGTCTTCTATTTCAAAGATGCAATTTTATAACTGTAACACCCCATTGGCATAACTTCACATCAGCTTCAGGCAATGGACTTATTTTACTTGTGCCAAACAAAATTTTTAATACCAGATATATGGCATGACCCTGTTACTTTTTAAATGGTTTGAGAATCAGATGCTTGAATATGCAATAAATGGGAAGAAAAATATTTGTCTCATGTTAAGCTGTCATGATTATAAGAAAGCCTTGTTTCTTTATATCATAATCAAATATCTGTGACAACTCTTCATAAGGGTTTTCCTGTTCATATAATTAGATACCTCTGATGCCCATATAAAAATCAATGCATTGTTTTGTCTGCCATGGACAGGATGTACATGGACAGGATGTACATGGACAGTGAAATTGCTTTTTTAATGTTTATTATACAAAACTTCCTCACTGCTGTCATTGCCATGGAATGTGTGAATACAAAAAAGAATAATAGAAATAAGTAGGCTTGAATGACATAAACAAAATTAGTGCTAAAGGCGGGGTAGAAGTCTTTTTTGAAGCTTGTTAGAAGGGCTTTTTTTTGGCTGATAATTAGGTAGTTGATACGAGTTCCTATCTTTTCCCACATGAGAGAACTAAACTTAGAAATACCTAATGGTCTGTAGTTGGATTGAGCTGACTACTCTGTGTTCCAGATATTCCTCTTCTTTTATTGTGTTACATATAGCTACAAGAATTCTTCCTGCCACCCTTAGCTACAGAGACCTTCCTAGATAAAGTGGACAATTACAATTACCTGGATAATCTGTAGTGGATCACAGGACAATTGTGAACCAACACCATAAGGTTACTGTGAATGAGGCAAAAATCAGTTTAGAATATGTAAAAGGAAGGCTTGCTCTAGAGTTTTAGGAGAAAAACAGATGATTTGTAACAGATTTCAGGTATAACAAAGACCTCTTAACCTACATAGACAAAATAGTGACCATAACATGGTTATAGATAATCCAAGAAAAATGGTTAAATGACAAAAATTGTTATTGGGCACTGGAGTAGATGGTATTAGCATACCCAGCTGTACTGTCTGCGTGAAGATAGCATCCCTTTGCAGCCCAGTTGTTAAGGGCAGATGTTCTGTTAAGCACATTTCAATGAAACAACTTGATCTTTTTCCCAGTGAGACTAAGCAAGAAAGTTTTTCTGGCTTAATTTTTAGTAGAAAGAAGCATACTTCTTCACTAACAAGCATCAGTGAATTAGTGTGTATCTACCTAGGAAAGGATTAACTGCTAATAATCCGTGGAGAATATTGATATGTATTGAAATAGTGCAACTATATTCAAATAAATAAGTTTCCTAAAGAAAACAACATAGACTTTGAGAACTACAAAGTAGAGAATTTACAAATTTTTTTAAAAATTGTAATACTTTTTTCCTGACACGTCTCCATGATGGAAAAAAAGGGCCCACTTGCTTTTTCAGCCCACCTAGCAAAATCAGAGTAAACCAACCCAGGAAACAAAACAAGGCAGAATAAAATAAATACAATTTCATGTAATCACTAAAGCTAGAAAACCAGTATAGTAATTTCCAAGAGTGGTGGTTTGGTTGATTTTTTTGGGGGGGAGGGGCGACTGTTTGGTTTTTTGCTGTTGTTGTTTCGTTGTGTGTTTTTTAATTTATTAAGGGGACATAGCAAAGAAACAATCTGGACACAATTCTAGCTGAAGTTCGGAAATACGTGCCAAACTCATATGCATCTAATGCTGAAACACAAAGGATGAAAGACGGTTACAGCTTTAGTTTTATTACTATCAATGCTTCTCTATTTGCTTTAGAAATACTGAGAGAAACTTGTATCCACAGATCACAGGCACAAAAAGCGACCTTTGTAACATCTCCAGGCTGATTTCCACACCTGAGAATTCTGAGTAGTTTTAGATGAATATTTGAATGCTGAGTGTCTGTGTGCCAACATCTGTCTTTTTTTAGTGGCCCAGGTAACACATTTGAACTCAAAATTATGCGTCCTGAAGTGCTCTATACAGTAAACTGCAGGGATTGGGTTTCCAAGGTTGCCAAGTACGATAGCTCTAGTTTAAGTCAGTGCAAGTGCTCAACATAATTCTGAGAGAGAGAGAGAAAATTAAAAAAAAAAGAAGAAAAAAAAATATCCTCCTCTTTCAGCCACCTTGAATGGAATGGATTGGTAGTTCAATCGCTATACTTACAGAAGGAAACAGGTTTATGATCTGCACCAGCCCTGCTGGCTTCACTCTGGCATTAGGAATTTTTCCTCTAGCGCACAGTTTTTATCATACACCTGGTCTCTAGCAGTGATCAGTATAGAGCTGATAATAATCTAAAGGCTTTAAGTAAAGGCTTAAAGGCTTCTGAAATAGTGAGTTTCAACTGACTCTGAATGGGATGTGTTTAAAAGATTTTCACCTACAATAATCCTTTCATGGTGAAATGATGAGGGCAAAAAAGAAATGATGAGACAAGACTGAAAGAAGCAGATGTGGAAAAGATGAAGAGTCAATATTAAAGCATTCTTCCAGGATAAAGCATCCAATGGAGACAGCCTATAGCTGTGCCAATGACGGCTCGGTTCCCAGCACTGTACTGTGAGAAAACCAGCTGATCTTTTTTTCTTTGTGACATTATTTAAGGTCTCTCTCTGGCTTTATTTCTTATTTTGAAGGAACTCTTGATAGATCAAAATTTAAAGCTTATTTCTGACAAAGCTTCCACAGGACTTTGTGCCCAGGCATACTCAGAGGCCCCTCTGGCTATCCATCTGCATGTTAGCCAACAAAATGCTTCTCAAAATCTGGCTTTGTGTTACAAGTTGTCAGTACAGATTGAATTCCTGAGGAAAAACTACTGGCATAGAAAAGTGCAGGCAGACATTCAGAAAGCCAGAGATTTTTTCGTGATCTGGTTTCTTTGCACTGCCTGAACACCGTAAAGCAGACAGCCTGTTCACAACAGGCAAACAGAGCATTGTCCTACTGCATGAAAACACTGTACTCTACAAAGGTGCTAGATCTGTCTCCCAGAGGAACAATGCCAGCACCTCATGCAGCAAAGCAAAAAGAAAGCTTCTGAAACGAAGCAAAGCAACCTTTGCCATGGTAGCCAGATGCAAATTCTGTTTGATACTATAAGGTGTTTATTGTGGTGGCACTGGCATGATCTTTGCAACTCTGACTTTGGAATCTCTGCTTTTATATTCTGCCTGGAACAACAAAGCTTCTGTTTCAGACTGAGTTGGTTTCAGCTACTGTAAAACTATATTCTCCACCTTAGTATGAATACTACTACTGGATGACATTTCGCAGATATTCCTCTTAATCACAAGGACTGACATGTTAACTGTCATTTGCAATATTGCACTATTTCACTTAAACATCTACAAATGCAGAATTTGTGACTTATGTAATTGTGACTGCTAAATTAGTGCAGTATTTCTTAACTTTCAGCTGAATCCCTCACACTTATTTTTGTAATGATGTCGATCAATTTTATCATTCATTTAATAAGCTGGAGTCTGTTCTTAGTCCTTTGATGGGTCATTTTTCATTACAGTAGCACTGATATTTCATGGCCAACATAGTGGCAGAAAAAGTAATGTGTTGTACCATCTTACAGCACTGCAGTCTAGTGCAACACATTCTGACGTGCAAATGATTAAGTGCTTACTTTAAAAGGACTTGGAGGTGGCCATCTGCAGTCAGAGATATTTCCATATGTTTAGGATATGCAAGTGTTATCTGTTGAAAGGAGTCCGATACCATTGTCTCCCTATCACTTGGCATTACAAAAATTTTACATTTCCATGAATGATGACCGACTGCAACAGCTCTGGCAGTGACAGAAAATGTTGCTATTGTAAGATATGCAAAATACAGCTTCCAGCAGAGACCAACATGGTTCTCTAAAGCCTGGCCAGAAAGACTCTTTCCAGCTATTCAACAAAATCTCTCTTTATTGAGCACTGTGGTTTGAGCACAACAACTCTACAGACCCAAACTTTAATAACTCACAAAGACAATATCATTTTGAAGATACTTTAAGAGCTACATTTTCCTTTCTGTGTTGATGGGCTAAGCCCACTGACTCCACTGAGGTCACAAGGAGCATGATGAGTGATTCATGGAGTCTGAACATTCACTTATTGCGTTCCACACAAACACCAAATAAGTAGAATCTCATCTGCTGCCCATTGAACTTAATGTCATTTTTTACTGATTTCAAATACACGTTGGCTTATACACACAAAACCCCCTTACTGTCAGAAGAAGGAGAGACATCACATTCACAATTCACCAATGGCAAGCAACTGTGTTCCTCTTGAAAAACCCGTGTGATTAATAAAATATACTGACTGGAAAGAGACTTTTCAATTTTCCTGGCCACAAACCAGCAGCGTTTATAAAAATATATATGTAAAGCAGTGATCACACTTTACCAGTCCATCCTTTTTACATTTCTCTTTCATTGCTGGCATTAATTTAGAGTTGTATTTCAGCTCCAAGTAATCTATTTATGTGCATGCTCAGCATCAGCCAGTCATCATTTTTCTTCAATCTTTTATTGTATGCACCTTGAATTATTTGGATGTCTGTATGTCGTTAATTCACATTTTTACATCATGTATATCAGTTCTTCCTCCTTTCCAAAATAGCTTTGTTATACTACATTAAAATGGGATATGAAACTCTGATAAACTATTATCAGTTCCTAGCAATTCAGCTGTCTAGAAATACTTCTGTCGTCTTTAATATCCTTGATGTTGCAATTTAGTTTCTAAGAAGCATAAGCACATATACATATACCATACTTTTGCAGAATAACATGCAGGGCATACAGCTTCAGTACTTCAACTAAGAAGTCACACAAGTTGCCTACAAATTTTTTCATGTATTCCCAGAGAGACAAACCCCTTTCAATCAGGATACAATACACTCACCTCTCAGATAAGACTGCTCTTTTGAAGCAGAAATATCTCTTTTACATTTGACTTCTCTCTCTTTCAGGTTTACATGCCCCTTGGAGGCAAGCTAGCAAATTACACAAGAAAATTTATGTGATAATTCAGTCATTTCTTATGCAAATATTATGTTCTGCTTCAGGGTGTATCCTGAAGCTGCATCAGATATTTACTTCAGTTTTTGAAGGTATTCCTTCTGCTAGAGTAAAATGGTATGTCTTGTAGAAAGGAAATTATACTTAAGTTTGTGATAAAGCAATCTGCAGGCATTTTAAAAGGCATTATTGCTAGAATTGGCAAAGAATAAGCAATAAGATTTTACTACCTAGCAATTGTTCACCCATTTACAATTCATATTGTGTCACTGCCAATCAAGAAAGAAGAAAGAAACCGAGGAATTTTGCTCCCCAGACTATATTAGGCCTTCTACCCGTTGGCAATATATTTGTTTAACTCTTTCTGATTCTATTCACATTTACTTTCCTATCAACAGTCTCTGATCTACATGACATAAAGCAGTATGAATTAATTCACTGTCTCCTCATATTTCTTACTATAACTTGTATATTTTGTCCAATTAGCAGTTAACACATTTTTTTGACTACACATGAGAATTTGAGAAAAATATTCAAAATTACCTGATTTTTTTAGTTTGCTGACTGAATGCTGAGATTTCAATGTTAGCTCTTCTGAAATTACAATGACTTGAATTTGAGTTTCTGAAGTTAAATGTTATGTGCCAATTCCAGATACACAACCTTATCAGTCTGGCCCATATTAAAGCATTAAAAAGGTCTCAAGGACACCATTCTGAAGGATGTGAAAGAAAGCTCTAGCTATACAGGTTTTCTTCCTGGAAAAATAACACCTTTGAACTGGTTTGGGGATAAACAAGAAACTTTTTAGATGTTGGAGCTTCATTATGTAACTGTTCAGACGTAGTTATTACCATGGGTGAAAATTTTAGCAGTTTTTGGCTTCAAGGCAAAAATTCTAGGTTATATTAACATAGCTTTCTCTGTGTTTGATACCTATTCTGCTAAGGAAAAATTAGTTTAGAACTTCTCCTGCTTTATGCTGCAATTATTTTTTTCATCAGTTAGAGCAGCTGCCAATTTACCACACTACGTGACATGTATTAGCTTGGTTTAGAAGGCAATCTAACAGTAATAAGCCTTTCTGAGCAGGAAGGGCCTCGCTGTTCACTATTCAAGGGATGGAGAGAGACAATACCATCAACAGTCTTCATCAGATAACAAATGCACACCCAGATCTTACTCAGTTCTCTGAGACCCATGGGTTAGTTCCTCCATAACTCTTAACCTGAAAACTCCGTGACACAAATAATACATCATATTAAGGAAAGAAAAATAGTTTCTATTATTCATCTGTGCTTTTATTATAGGTATTTCACATTTCAAGTATGTCACATTTGACAGAACCACTACTCATATGACAGTGATGAAACCAACACAGTACAATCTGAAGATAACACAAAAGCAAATAAGCTGTAACCTGCTTATATAAGTGCATTTACAATACATAAGCACTACTAAATTTATTAGAGAAGTCAAGAGAAGAGAAATATCTACTAAGAAACAAAACTTATTCATCTTTCTGAGCAATATTGTTGACTACATTATCTATAGCAGAAATTAGATATAACACTCCAGGAAACATTTTCAGACACACTGCCAGATAAAAAATTAGAATTTTAATTTTCCTTAGTCTTCATCACTAAAATACTGTGAAGTTCGTGGTTAAAAGCACTCTCTCAGTAGCCAAAAGATTTATTTCTGTATCAACAGCAGTAGAAATTATTAGATTTTCACTAAAAAAGACACAGCTCTGCCTTTGTGAAAGCTGAGCAACTCATATTTATTTGGGAATTGTCTTTGGGATGAACACCCCTGGAAACCAAGAGCTCAACCCTTCTGCTACAAGTGCAAAGCACAGTTCTTTCATATCTTCCTCTCTGTAGTACAAATAAATAGATTTCACATTTGAAAAATAGCAACACAAAATTATATCAAAGGAACATATTCCGCTGCAAGTCTAAAGAGGAGATAAGGAAGCAAATAACCTGTGAAAGATTTGGTTACTTAATGGACAACCGGGAGGTGCTCAGATCCTGAAGTAATAAAAACTTTACAAAAATTCATACAGAACAGAATAGTCTACTTCACATGCAAAGCACTGTGCCCAGTGCATCAGGCGTTCCCTGGAGGGACATAATACAGTGGTGATAAAAATAACTGAATGAGAGGAAAAAAACAAACATTTAGAATAACCAACAAGAAGTCAGAACAGTTGACACTTCACACTGGAAGAGACTAGAGACAAGGAGGTAGAAACTGTCTTGGGACAGGTGAGAGAACTAAAGTTCAGTCTGAACCAGAATATCCCATGGGAGTTAACGTATGCTATAAGGTATAATAAGACGTATGTTAAGTATATCAAGCAATCCAGTGATAAGGAAGAAATATCGTACTTTTCTTAGGGTTATGAAAACAAGAACGCGATTTTGCAGATGGTAAAGAGAACCTTATTTTTTCTGAGGAGAAGCGAAATTCCAATTCTAGTTCACCTCTATTCCCATACTGGTCTATACAGACAGAGAATACACTTATTTTAAGAACAAATATAGGACCGATATACTAAAAGCACAATATAAACCTTTTTAATTTCAAGTATCTCAAAATTATAACGAGCTCAGATCCAGGACTTTTGCTCAATTCACTTTATAGCTAAGCTGAAGGCAATTTACATGAATCAGATCCTCACCACCACTGCAGGTGTCTAGGTCTGTGTCTTGCTTTGAGGTCATCTCAAATATAAACAGCTAGAAAGTGTGGACTGGTTGGGAAGTTCTGCTAAAAAAAAAGGCAATTTCTTTTATATATTGAAAATAAGAGATATATTTATGAATATATACAATGGTTCAGATTGCTATTGCCTGGTTAGCTGGGATAAGCATTTTTACAGTACATTTGCATTGAGATTCAGACATCTTTACAACCAAACTGATTCTTCTTTATGTAGGAAACATGCTTGGAAGGGAGGATTCTGTTTACTGAAAACTGGAGTTATTTGTGGCAACTCTTAAGTGTTGCAGGTATGCCAGCAGAGATGCTTACTTTGTATAACCATGTTTCAAGAACACATACATATGTCAAGCTTCAGCTGTTTCTCTCAAGAAGGATAATTGAATGCATAATAATACATATTTCCTTAATAAAAAGCCTCTCATTATCACACAACAAAAGCAAAATACCAGGCAAAAATGTAAAATTTTATGTCTAAAAAGACAAATACATGGCGTTTTTCCTATTAATTTCATTTTCAGGTTTTCTACATTATAATTCTTTAGTGGTCAAATACAATTTTTAATAGCTTTGGTACCTATTAGAACTCATCTTCAGCTTTATTACTGTGGTTCACTCTGTATGATGTTTCTGCTGTGCACTGATCAGTACTCTCTGGAATCTATTGCATAAATGCTGTGCGTATGGAATTACTCGTGCTAATCCAAAGAAGAATACTAAAGTGTATCTTGTATTTTTGCTAACATTGATCTTAAAATCAGTAGCATCTTTCCTAAAAGATGCAGCTACTATAAGGACATGAGGACTTCAAAAGCTATTTTTATTTTAAGTACCTTTCAAAACATAAAAGCTAAAATTCTAAGTCTACAGATTCCAGTTATTTGAAAAGCTCTGGGTTCATAAAAATTATATTATGGAAAATATTACAGACTCCTTGCTATGGAAGATACCACAGATGAAGAAAATAGAGGATACATTTTCTCCTGAGCCAGCTTTGTGTGCAGACAGGATAAGGCAAGGTCAGTTCTGGCCGTAGAGCAACAACAAAAAGGACCAAAGCTATACTGCTATAATGCCAGTAGAGAAATGAGATTATCTTTCTACAGCCTTTGACCTGCTCTAAGGTTGCCCATGTCTTCCTAGAACTGGTCAATTTCTTCCGTCTGAACAAGAAACCGCAAAAGCTCTTACTGTGGAAGCATAATATTTGCAATTTGGAAATTCTCAGTCTAGTTCGTTGCCAAAATCAAATCAAATCTGATGCTTAAGGAGAGCCTCTCATCAAGATCAGTACTTTTACTTGGTAGAAGGTAGGAGCCTGACCTGAGTTACCTCTACATTACACTTCAGACAGTGCCACACAAGCTTGACAATGTAACAGTAGCTGCATACATTTGCATTTACCGAATTTCAGGGTGGATCTTTTTGCTTTAAATGTGTTGCTATTTGTCAGTATAGTACCTGTGCCTAAAAAAAATCTAGACTGGTGAGGCCAAGTTGTACATTTGTCAGAAACACTCCTGTACACACTCAAACAATAGCATCTACTAATAGCACTTAATCCATTTTTGGAAGGCCAGTGGTTTAAAAGTGTCCATATGCACAAGAGTTCTGTCAAAACATTTATATTTATTAAAGCCACCCCTAACATTCTCAGTTTTCAAGCTGAAAGAAAAAGAATTAGCTGAAGTATCTTAAATGCGTTTCTATGGGACATTTCACAATTGTTTCATTTTCATAAATGTAGCACAAGATCTTCATTTATGAATAAATAGAAATGCACAGCCATGGTCATGGATCATATAGAACTAGAAAGCAATGAGCAGTTGGTGGAGGTATACAACAAATAATGTAAAAAATCCTTATGCAAACAATTGAAAGCCAAAAAAGGGTTAATTCCCTTGAACAAGAATTGATAATTCATAAATCTATCACAGTAAATCCTGTCTGTATCAAAGAGTATATCACAGTATTAATCACAAGATGTTTACTGATGTTTAAATATCTAATTTTCTTTGCTCGTAAGCAGGCTATATTTGTAATAGGAATTGACTGATGAACATAAACAGTGGTGAGTGTCAATAAAGGACATTTCAGTTCAGATAAAAAATGCATTGTTAACTTCAAGTATTTCCAAGATATAATACATTCAGTTACCTTTGGATGGCTTTGCTTTAAGTAGTTTATAAAAGATTCACCATTTATCTGGTGAAAATTAATGTAATAGGCAATATTAACTACAGAATTGAAGATTAAAAAGAACGGAAGCACTAGGGGAAAACCCTACAGAAGAAAGATACCTAATGGCTTTCTCAGAGAAAGCCTATTATTTTTTGAACATAAATTTTGAAGTGAGAGATACAAAGTGATACAAGCCTTTCACACAGATGGAATTTCAATATTAGACCATTAGAACTGAAGAGATATTTTAATTACTGTCTGAGTAGAATCCTTTTTGGCTCATGCATAAAATTCTCCGATCTCAGGATTCTTCCTAAATGATAGACAGATATTAATAAGAATCCTTTATGTTATCATGTTAACTGATTTAGTCAAATAATTTAATTATGCCATATCATGCAGACAGTGAGCTAGCTGGGCAGACATCCTTTACTATTTGCCTGTATAGAGGTGAGTAACATAAAGCTTAACTTTTTACTAGCAAATGTTTGTATTCTTTATTGTTCAGTTAACAATTCTATACACATTTCAGGTTATTTACAAGTATTTTGTAGTATAGTAAAGGGATTTTTTTTTAATATACATATTTCACTTTTTCACAGGATGCTTTTTGATTTCTAAGCTGGAACCACAGGCTATACAAATTGCTAATAGCTTTGAAGATACAACTATTTACCTCTCTTAATACTGTGATGGGGAGGAATTGCAATTACACCTGATTATCCTTAGTATTATCTTCAAAGATAATCTGCCAGATTTATTTCCAAAATCTTTTGGGAACAAAGCATAATATATTTTATAACAGTGATGAGATAAATGCTTTAAAGTAGGTACTCAAGGTACCCAGATAAAAGGAGAGTAGTGGCTACTCATGTTCAGAAACAGGTATGCACACAAAAGACTGTGGTGTTTCTTTCTTCCATATGAATCTGCTTTGTATGAATATTGCCATTATGAGCAGTTCTCTTTACATAGTATAGGTAGAACACCCCTGCCTGCTATAGCTAGGGATATACAACTATCCCTTCTCCTACTGGATTTGGGCCTTATTACCAGCACTCACATGTTCAACAAGCCACGGCACTGGATGGCTGCGTCTTCATGTCTCATTCCTGTTTAGTTTTTCTTCTAATGTGACCAAAAAAAGTGGGCAGTATGATGATTTAACTTTCTGTAATGTGGAAGCAAGTCCAGCAAAAACTATCTTGAGATTAACAATTAATTTTGCTTAGAGCAGGCTATGCAATGCAATTATGCGATCTTTCAGCCATGGCATGTGATGCTCACATGCATTGAACCTAGCCTAAAACCATGAAGCATTCATATTCTGGTAAGAGTCTTTTTAGTTCTCTCTCTATATCTATCAAAAACTTGGTATCACTGGATGCCAATCAGTGCAGGGTATGGTTTACTATTTGCAAAGCTGTTACTGTTTGCTCTACTGCATCACTATCACATCTAAAATAATTTAAAGTGAAACAAAAAAGAAAAAAGTTTCTTGCATAAAAAATGATAGGTTACAGAAAAATGATTTCCTCAAGGAGAGGAAAAAACCAACTCAAGGTTACAGTTCTCTGAAGGTTGTTTTCCACTGCCTCTGCTTTTCAAACGTTATAATGTCTTTTTATAAGCACCCCAGTAAGAGTTTACAGCCTTCTCCCAGGGACTGTAAATCCACTGCTTTTCTCCTCTAAATTTTTAACAGGTACCATTGTTTCCTCAAATTGCACACAAGGGGGTGGAAAGAATTAAGATTATTCTGAAGTACATCAAATTCAGTTTCAAGGGCCTTTATGACATACAAAACTGTATCAAGGGATGTTTAATAGGCACGACAGATTCAATCCCGAAAGGTGAGAATGCACTGCACGAACAGATAAGCAATGTTAACTATAAGTACAGCAGAAAGCAACTGGAACAAAGATGTGTTGCCCAAGGAGTCACTGCTTAATACAACACTAAACCATTCATTAAACACAACCTAAAATAGTTATTTTTATTTAACCCTCTTTAGGTAAAATAATTACCTGAGCTGGATGTCTTTGAGGAGTAGCAGAACAGAGACGGTGCCTGACAGGACGTGCTGACTTGCTGATCCCACTGTACAGACACCAGAATTCCAAAAAACAGATCCATACAGTATAGGGAATGAGCTGGGAGTTGGGATGAGACAACCCCTTCTAGAGCAAATCAAATGGTGGGAAATCCTTGGGTCACCTCCACATCAGAACACTAAATCTCATCACAAGGATCTATCAGACGCTAATTTTTGAAACAAATCCAGCAAGCTAAGATGTTACTTAACAACATCTTGACATTGCACTACCATTTAGAGTATGCTAGCGAGTTCCATTTATATCTGTTTAACCTGGTTGGAAGTATATCTTATGACTGGATTTGAGTATTTCATATTATCAAATATTACATGAGAACCAATACTCAGCTAGAAACACTTGAGTGTGATGCTTTCCATGCAGCATGGTCCTACTTTTACAAATATAGACGTACATTAAATATTTTTCATCAGTAGAAAAAAAGCATTTCCTTGTTGCCCAGAGGAAGGCAGTAGAAAAAAAAACAGGGTTCACTTTACATGGAAAGCAAATACCAGGGAGATGTGCAAGAAGTCAGGAGTATTGTACCATATCTACTTAGGCAACCTGTGCCAGTAGTCCCATTGTGTGGATGCTATGGTGTAGAGAAAGAAAATTTGGTGCTAATTTAATAAAAAATTAAAAACAACTCTGGAAAAAAAAAGGTGGCAGCATAACATCAGTACCTTGGGAAATAACAAATAAGCCTCACTATAAGATGACTGGGGAAAGACCTGCAACCTTTGATTCAATCCCCTACACTGATGATAATTACTAAATGTAGTCTTTTCCTCAAATACATCTTTAAACAACGTACAGTGTTCAGTCTCTCAGCTCCTCATGCTGAGATTGCTCCTCAGAACTTCAGATGTCATTTCTCATGGCTAGAAACAGTCTCTTCACTTCAAGCCTAAACTTACTTACCTCCAGTGTATACTTTGTGTACCAACATTGACTCCTAAATTCAATAGTTAGTCTGAATTTCTGCAAGTTAATACACCTGAAGGGAGCCTGAGCTAATGCGAGTGGGCACTCTGCCAAGTTAGGGCACTGTGCAGCTTCCAGGACTGAGCTGGTGAGGCTCCACAGCTCTGTTGTGCTCCGTGGGCAACAGCTCATTACGGAGCTACCACTCCATGTTAGCTGCTACTATTTCTGCAACAGCTCTAGTCTGAATTCAGTTTTCCAGACTTATACGCAGTATTTCAGGTAAGAACTTTACAGTGCTTTGAGCAGTGATAGTGTCACGCATAAAGACACAGCGGGTTTGTTAATGCTCTTGGCACACCCATGACACTCATGTCAGCTGGGATGCATAGATGTACTTTCAGATAATCCACTCATCGTCAAACAATGAGAACCTCCAGGCTGTAGAACTGTTTGTTGTACCATTGGAGTACTTGTGATTAAACCTTGAACATGCTATGAAACTTGCTTTTATTTCTATAATTTCACTAAACAAAATAATTTCATTTTTCATGTGTAATATCCTAATGCTTTTCAGGTTGATTTTTTCCACAGGCAATTTTATCACCATACTATTTCATTACTTGTTTGGACCACTCAAACACACATCTTTAAGGAACTCCTCCAGTCTGGTAAGTTTCCCTCCATATGTCATCATCAGCTTCCAAGCAGCTTTTCAGTCACATTGTACTTCTCTTTGTCCTCATTCTATTCCATCTACATCATTTCCCAGGTGACAGCATATCAAAAGCTTTACTGAAGTCCAGAAGGGTTTTTTTCAAGTTTTTGTTGCCAGAGTACATTCCACGCTGGTAAAAAACTTTGCTATAGAGGCTGCTTCTCAAAGAAAGAGAAGACATTGAAGGTGTGCTCTAAAGCACATATATTCAACTTTGATTTTGCTTTCCACTGGAACTAAAATATATAAAGATGTTTCCTACCTTTACATACACATTATTTTGTGTAACTTTGCAGAACTTAACTGTTGCACATGTGCATGCAATAACAATGAAGGATCAAGGGAAAAAAGTATTTTGTTTTGATTAAGGATCCTAATGGAAGGAGGTAAACAGTGTTATTGTTACAGCTGCTTAATCCTACTGCTTCTTCCTACAACTTTTTGCAGTTTTATTCTTATCTGGCTTCCTACCACTTATATCTGTCTTGTATTTCTACTGGCATATTTGTAAATACAGAAAATACACGTAGCAAATATAAGTTCAGTTTGGTGAAACCTCAATAAATATTTTCTTATATTTCTGATTGAAGAAAAGTACAAAAATTTCTTAGAACAATTCTGTCTTTCTCCCACTGGAGCATTTGTACAGTGGCTAAATACATTTCCCTCTATGTTTTAATTCCCATAGAAAGACTGACAATTTTATACAACACGCATATGTAAAAGCACTTTCTTTTACTTTTCTGGAAAGCAAAATTAGTGTTCCTTATACTGGTTATGTTTAACTGTTCTAAATAGTGATGCATGTTGTGGGTATTTTGTATCTCTAAAAAATCTGTCTTATATTTGTAGACATAATAGTAAAATGAAGACTGACTATTTTGCCTTTCAAAAGAAAGCATTTAGAAGTAGGAGAATTTCTGAAGTTACCTCAGTAATCTTTGTGTTCAAGTTTCAAGGGGTCAGCTTTCACAAGTGTCAAATTGCATTACATACTTTTTTCCCTTTCAAATACACGGATCTATTTGTTTGCCAAAAATCATCCAGAACTAGTTATAGAGGTGTGTATATAGAAGTGTGTATATATTCATCTCTCTCTGTATACACATGCACATATATCAGCTATGAATGTATCTATATTGTTTATAATTGGTAAGAGCCCACATGACCTGTGAAGAGCGAATGCTGTCCTGAGCTGCTGGGAAGTCCAACTGCAACACATCTGAAACACATTTCTATCCTCGTGGAAGTCAAGGAAATTTCAGTGTCTTTTATATACAAGAAAGATTATTTTCGTTGATCCAATTTAAAGCATTAGAAACTTCAAATAATTGGCTGAAGACCTCAAAGCTTATCACTTGTTTAATGAGTGGCACAAGTGCACATAATATCGTCCAATGCAAGGAAAACCTGGAAGCCTTTTGTAAAGGATAGCAAAATCTAGAAATGAGAATTCTAGAGTTCAGAAGTAGAAGGAATGTATTAATACAAGCACTGTGTTTGCTCCTCCTCAAATGTTCATTGCCTCTTTGTATCACAAAAAACATTTTAGATTTGCCACCTTGTTTTCTCTGATTAACAGAAAAAAAGTAACTCAGTTACAGAGGAAACCAGTAAAACATGAACAAATAAATATGTCAAACTATTATTATTTCTGAAACCAGGATCTTAATTGCATATAAAATCAATGGAAAAGGTTACAGAATTCTTCTTACGACTGATATTGTACTGCAAGTGAACTCATTGTTTTCCAATTTGATAAATAAAGCAGTGAATTTAAGCATTGCAGAAAACAGTGCAATTATCCCATCCCAATTTACAACCATGGAGACTACATGGGTGGCTGGCTGCAGTGATGGATCGACTTGGACTAGTAAGGCCTGTATTGATTTGAAATCAGACCAGTTATTTTAGTGTTGATATGTAGGTTTAGATACCAAATTCTGAGTACCTTGTTTTGAAATTATGGCAGATAATTTTTTTTAGTCTGGTGGACTGTAAGTCTGTGAGAAACCAGTTCTTGCTCCTCTTTCTCCGCTCTCTAGTTCGCAACCTCTTCTCCTTTTGCTTGTGTTCACTTTTTTCTTCTTTGGGTCTCTTTTGTTCCTTACTCACTTATTATTCAGCTGCTCCTTCTTATTTTTTCTTCTCTTTCACCTCTTTAGTTCCTTGTCCACTTATTATTCAGTTGCTTATTTCAAAGCATTTTACAATTCATGCTAGTCTGCTCACACTTTCTCAGTGTTGAGCAGTCACATCAGGAAAGCTTTTCTCCTCATGGCTTAAATTTATCAAAATACCTGCTTAGTTTTCAAGTGCTTGGCCTAGCAGCTATTCCAGTTTATATTCCAGTAATGAACAGAAAATTTTAGATATCTTACCTAAAGTCTGACTCGTGGCACTGCTTACATATTAGAAAAGCTGAGATGTTGAAGAGAAGACTTCTGTTTATTAATGCATGGCCTGTCATTCTAAGTACTTGTTTGTAGAGTATAATATAATATCTTAATGGTAGTATTGTTGTAAATTTCAATATTAGATTGTTTTCTTAACCCAGTCCTGTTGTCTGGGGATAGAAGTGAGATGGGGGCCTGGTTAGGATCTGGCAAGATCTTTTCTGTTAACTTAGTACCTGACATCACTAAATTTCTAAGCTGAGGCATCCTTTTCAGAGGACAGTCCAAAATACAAATTAGGGGTGATGTATCCAGCTCAAAAGAATACCTACATACCACTGACTGACTGGTCTGTGAGGAAAAAATTGCTCTGAGCTTCCCAGATTAGCCTTCCACTACCTGTGCTACCTGATAAACTCACCCCTTCAGCAGTGACAGACCAGGTTCTCCTCTGCATTTCAGTATAGAATGGGAGATGTCTGTGAAACTAAAGAGAAATGAAGTGACATGATGCATTATAGAGATGCACAGTAAAGTCAGCTCCATTTGTATCTATTACTCTGCATTTTCCTTTGCTTTTATTGGGTTACCACTGGGGCAACGTAGTGTGCATGGATATTATGGGTATACTGGGCTATGCAATACCGTTGAACACTATGCAAAGAAACTAAGATAGTTTTATGATAAGTAGGACTACTAAAAAATGGATGCAGTTTCACCCTTCTGGAATATTTGTCAATATTCTTTATTGGATAGGTACAATTTAATAATATTGTCTCTATCATACAGACTTCCAAACGATTTCAGGACAGATCTCTCGGTCTCCACTGTGTTAATGCTACATAGTGCACACATTTTCAAGTGTCTCTGAGGCTGGAAGAGTCTGGAGTAACATTTAGCAGTAACCTATTTCATATGGGTAATGCATCAAAGATTGAATTATTTAGCATCGATGTAAAGCTTTGAGGTCTTAAATATGTCTTCCCATATGTCTGTGTCCTGTCTGAGTCCAAGTACCACCAAAGTAGACATTCAAATTAAAGCATACAATTTTATAAGCATACTCAATCAAATTATCATTTTATAAGCTATATAAGTTTTCCATCTTTTAGAGAAGTAATTTTCTGTGTGCAGCATATATACTACGTTCTTTTTTAGACAAGAATAATATGGTTTATATGTTGTGTGTGAGAAGCCAGTGAAATAAAGATAAGTGGTATGAAATATTTAGTGTGAAGAACACATATTACATGGTATACCTCTATACCTCACATGTTTGAAAAGAGTAATTTACACAGGTGGCCTCTGAGATGAAATACTTAGGTATCAGATGAAGGGGATATACTCAGCAGATATTCTAAAGCATAAGCTAGCTAGCCATTCTTTCCAGGCTATTATTAGCTTTGCAGCACTTTCTGTGGTATCAGCCCGCTGCTTCACAACCAGCCGGTTATCATTTTCAAAGGTCTTCCAAACTCTTTCTAGAGTTTCTCTGGACCTCCCTCCGGAAATATTCAATTTTCTTTGGAGTTAAGGGACATCAAAAGATTAGATTGCGTCAGATTTTTTTAGAGCTAGCTTTATTCATTTCAGAGAAAAAGCAGAATTATCAAGCTACATCTGACTATTCCAGCCTTCTGAAAACCTTTTTGAAAATGTTGTTAAAGACTAGCCAAGCCTGATCGTGACCTTATTCTATATTTAGCTCTAAATGTACTTTGAAGGCATACGGAAGTCTGAAATTAAGATAAGAAGTGATCAAATCAGATCAAACTGAAAGGAATTTAATTGTAGGGTAACTAGCAGCCCTGTGTCGTGTGCTTTTAATTAAGTCAGGAAAAAATACATTCATTTTAGCTGAACTAGCGATTTAATTCGAACCAAACACCTAACAGATTAACCATGCTAGTGCTTATACAGTAACATCATAACTTCTTTATGAACCGGTTTCTATGCAACAGGATTAAAAATTCCCAGGCCCAGAAGTGAATACTGTGTTAACCTGTGGCTGGATGTGATGCATTTTAGCACAAGATGCAGCACTGTAGACCACTATGCTGAACATAGGTATGGGATTTGAAAGATTTGGGTGCTTGCTTTGCCGTTTTTCTGCTTTGGAATAAAGTTTCATGTGGAATACTTATTATTTTTCCTACTTAATCTACAAGACCCTAAGAGGAGAAACTCGTTATCAACTAATGTTAATGTCCACACTCCATTTCAAAGTGGAGAAACCCAGGTTAATCTGGGTATCAGAAGGCATGCAGTTCTGTGAGTACATTAAGCTTTCCTCAGGCTGTGCTCTCAACAACGTCATGGCTATAAAACTCAAATACCTGAGCAAACCTGCGGTAAAAGTACTTCTCAGGTATCTCTGCATAATACTGTAAACACACCCATTATGTGCCCAGGTGTGCCCAAGACAGTAGGTCTTGAACTTAATCTAAGCCTCCAGTTTACCATTGCAGAAATAATAGTTCTCTATTTCTTAAAGTCACAATGTACATTTTTATTCTCATGTATACATGGAAAACAATGTTGCACAAAATATGTTGAGATTAGGCTCATAATAGGATCCATAGTGCATAGCATATATTCAAATTTCAAAGACTTCAAAGTTGTTTTAGGGTACACAAAGGGAGATGAGAGAGAGAGGGAAGGAAAACGAAAACTCTCCTTAATGGTGAGCGGAGAAGTGCAGAGAGCAGTGATGAACTCCTTAGACGATATCTTTCTCAGGCTTCTTCCTCCAAAGCAGAGTGGTGATGATGGCCACGGCCATGATTTCCCCCAGAACTCTGCACTTTTCATCAGGATCCTCTCAAACTCCCTGTTGATAGTTGCCATTTGTGATATTTTTAGGACTGGAGCATCCTGAATGCGCGTGCTGACACAGGAAAACGAAAACTCTCCTTAATGGTGAGCGGAGAAGTGCAGAGAGCTGTGATGAACTCCTTAGACGATATCTTTCTCAGGCTTCTTCCTCCAAAGCAGAGTGGTGATGATGGCCACGGCCATGATTTCCCCCAGAACTCTGCACTTTTCATCAGGATCCTCTCGAACTCCCTGTTGATAGTTGCCATTTGTGATATTTTTAGAAGGACTGGAGCATCCTGAATGCGCATGCTGACACAAGTATCGCATGTTTACTGGTTACTCAGCTTTTGTGCATAGGTAATACTGAACAGATATTCAAATGCCTGTTATTTTCTGTATTCTGCACTAAATTTTGGTCCTCCTCTTTTCTAAACAGAAGCTCATAAAGTAACAGGTAAGAAAAGGTGGGGAAAGAAGTGATAAGTGCTTCCCATGAGAATCTGCGATAAAAGCAGCACTGGGGTTTGCAGGTGCAAAGGCACAAGAATGACAGCAAGAGAACAGCAGCATGAAAGAAGGGAAAGGGTTCTGCCACAGATGTCCTGAAAAAATAACACTGCTACAACAGCTTATTTCAAAGGTTCCAGTGCTGAGAGTGGAAGGTGTGCTACAGGTTGAGAAATGGGAGGGTCCTCAGCACAGCAAAAGATGCAACATCTAAGGCATTGTGCACCAAGAGGTTTGACAGGGAAGTAGAGAATAGTTTAGATTAGATATAGACACCGCACTTAAAGAGTCCTTTTTTGTACAAGCTTCAAGTGGAACATTAGAAACTTGTGTCTCTTTAAAAACCCAAAGTATTTTTGCCACTAACTCTATCTTGTCATAAGGTTACTTTTTTCAGTTAGACTAGCTGTTCTTTGACATCTTTATGTTCACCATCCTGTCAAGCACCGCACTATGTTACTCATACATACTTATGAGATGATATTTTATACATTTGCACAAAGTATGACCAAGGACAAGAATTCTCTGTTTCCAATGGCTTGTTAGCATTAAGAAGACCATAGAATTGCTTCATTTCATTTACTCAGAGAATTTTTGTACCTGTCCCTAAAACTGAGTAAGTACATAATGTGCTAATTTGCACGTAGATAATTTCATAAATGACTAGTGTTGATTTCTTGCATATTTAATATTATATTTACTTACACTTGGAATAATAGCAGTAAAAAATGCTACCACTTTTTGGTTCATGAGAAACCTGTACCTTAAATTGCATTATTGGCTATGCACCATAAACACCTAATGCAGCATCCTCACTTTAAATGTTCAGTTCTGTAAAGAGACATTTTTGCATTTCCACTCGTATAAAAATGCCTTTAGTGGTTTATACTCAATGAGATTGGAAAGAGGAAATTTATTTGGGTATTCGCTGTTAATGGTAACTACCAGAATACACAGAAATTCCCGGTGCATTAATGAGAAAATAAAACTCCACAAACCAGTCTAAGTGCACACAGGTTTCAGAACATGATTATGTTACAGTTTTTAAATAACCAGCATCTTACTCCTCCAGGTTTCTCTGTTTCTAATGATAAAACGTTCTTTACATTTAAAACTACTGGTACAGGTATGTACCCTTGTTATCCCAAATGTTCTGTTCTTAGTCATCCCTTAAGAAACTCCTGACAATAACTATTTTTAGCTTGCTTTTACCAAAAAAAAAAAGTTTTCATCATAAAACAGTTTTTGTTTCAGAAAAGTTTAGTTACAGAAAGTAGGTTGACTTCCAAATAGCTCATCTGATGCAAATACAAAAGCATAGCAATACAAACCCATCCTGACTCCTCTGAATGCCATGAACTCAGCAGGCAAGTAAGGTCACAGTCTGACCTCCACACTTGTATTTCATTAGTAACTCTTCAAATAAAAGTGTTACCCATTTGAAACGGAACTAATAGAAAACACTAGTGGAGTGTGGCATCTCTCAAAATCTCTCTTTAGCACTGTGATTCTGTCCAACATTGCGAATTAAAACCTCCACAGTTCCCCTGCAGCTGGCTGAACAGAGAAAAATATAATAATTCCTGAAGAGCAGCTTAAATTTTTATAATCTATTTGACACGATACCCAAATATAATCAAGGAAGACAAGTATTCCCTAAATTATTTTCCCCAGCAGTAAAGACTGAACAAGAAAAAGCTGTGCTCCAATTAAAAGTATGAGAACCTGGGATTATTAATAATTATACTTTGGCTTTGGTATGAGTTCCATTTTTCACCTGGTGAAAGTCGACCTGATGTCACTGCTCATCTCTTACTTAGAGAAAAAAAAAAGCTAATGAAAATCTTGGTAGATATACTATAAAAATTAGTTAATGTCTGCTCAGAACTGTCACAATATACACAATTCCATTCTCACTATTGAAATATGCATTGTATGACTTTATCAAAACATATTAAAGAGAAGTTCTCAAAATTAGGCCAAAGTTACTTCTCTTACTGTCTAAACCAAACAAGACATGAACTAATTCTGTGACACTAAAGAGCCGCAAGTTATAAAATCAACTTCACATAGCCACCACTGTGGATTAGTATAATACCAAGTTATAACTGGTTACATCTACTATAGGGGTGATCTGCTGCTAGTGCAGTTTTTCTAGCATAGTTAAATAGTTTTTTTAGCTCTCTTTTGTTGCTGGCAAAACTCCCTCCTACCTCAGCATTATCCCTATTCAGTTAAGCATGAGAACAGTGTGATTTTATCACATCACATATGAATTCTTTTAAAAAGTAGTAAAACTCTTCATCATATAGTTTTAGATGTTATATATAACAAGTTAAAGAAAAATCTAGCATTATATGTCTCCAAACAGACACATTATATCATTGTTACAACTTAGTAGATATCCGTAAGAACTGACATGAACTTTCCAAAACACCAGTCAGCTTGGAGATGTTTTAAGGAGATGGAGCAGCAGAACACCAGGCAGGCACAAATGCTGCTTCCTGCCCTGAAGTGAACGGTACATATTCGCCTGCTCTCACACTTGCCCAGATATAACAAATAACTGTATAACTACAGCTCCTCCTGCCTTCTTGGGATCATATGGCTTAATACCCAAAACTGAAATGCAGAACTGCCATACGTGGGCAGACCTGCCGTTCTGTTTCTGACAGGAGGCAGTAGCAGATTCCTACACAGGAATCAAATCAGAAAAGGAATTAGGGTGTGCTTAAAGCACAGGCAGATGGTCATTCTGTTCAGCATGACCATTTGAATGTAGACTAAGCAGATGTATGCCATCTACTATAACATGCTACTATAACGACACAGAGAGGGTTACGCAGAACATTTTCTCATTCTACACACACATGTTGCAACCAGAAAGGATACGCAGGGTGCAGATAAAGGGTTCTCTGGAAAGGAAAAGCCATAGAAGCATAAACAGACATTTTAAAGCCCATATCTAACACAGCAGGGTATGTTAAGCTAATCTAGCTATGCTCATAAGAATCTGATGCATATTCCAAAAATATATCATAAGTTTGTCATGGACAAATTAAAAATTCTATTTTAAATCTTTTAACCATTAAGTGTTTGTTAAATACATTTTCATGACAAAGAGGCATTAGCTGTATTCCATCCTAACAAAGGAGATAGGCTCCCTCAAACTTTGACGTTTGAAAAGCTGAAGAGCAATAAGGGAAAAAAGCAAGAATGCTTAAGAAACAACTCACACCATCTGATTTAATTGGGTTATAGAATTAAGTCATGCCAAGAAAGGATTTCAAACTTTGCAGTCATTTTAACAGCTATGGATAGAGAGTTTAAAGGCCATCAAAATGGAAGCTAATAGTAAAATGAGTCATAGAACTGAAGCTGCCAAAAAATGTGAAGGGCATACATAAGTACCTACTAGGACTGCTTGGCAATTTAGTATGTACTGTATGATTGATTGTAGAATGCACCCTCTAAAGATGTGGAACAGAAAGGATAAATAAAGACGCAGAATCATTCAAAAGCTTTTGTCTGACTGAAGCTAATTGTTACAAAACCTTCTCAATGCTCAGCTTTGTTCTCTCCATTGCAAGGATGAGATTGTCTGAGAGTTCATCCTATTTAATCTAATTTTTTCTTATGTATCTTAAGATAATATTTTAGTTTGGTTAGCATGAAAGTAGAAGTGGGATTAATGGCCTACCAAAAATATAATTGAGACACTACTAAGTATTTTAGATGTGATTGGTTAAAGAACTAGTAACATAAAATATATGGCCTATATTAAGTCCCTGTATGATTTTTAAAACAAAACAAGTATAAAGGCTTTCCTCACTGACCAGAAATGGCATAAACCTGCCTCCCCACTAAGGGAAGACATAATTTAGGGGTCATTTAGTAGACTGCCTTAAGATACCTCCTAGGTGCTGAGAGTTTGCCTGAGCCAAGCATGAAGGATCAAGATTAATTTTTCCAAATTTAGTTCATGTTTATCCTTTTTTAAAGAAAATCTGTAAGTGGAAGAAATTTGGTAGTGATCAAATGGGGACTGCTGAACTTGGTGACATTCCCTCAGTCAGCCCCTTCTCTGTCTCAGCTCACAGCAGCAGGGAAGCCAGGACTGGCCACTTTCAGTAGCCGATATGCTTTGCAACAGAGCTTCTCTCACCACTTAGCAAAGTTAAGATATACAAGCAATACATAAATAAGAAATATTTGAAATAATACATTTGTGCACCATAAGGAACCTTAACATGCTCGAGTCACCTATTTTAAAATTTTCCTGTGGGAGAGCACAAGAGGCCTGGTTTAGAAACAAAGCTGTGCAAAGTCCTAGAAACTTTAACCACCTGGGGTGGAAAAAGGAGGCGTGCAGCCCTGCCCCATTCTACTGCCTTCTGGAGACAACTCAATCCAAAGAGAAACCTTTTTTTCTTTGACCTCGACATTTTCCTTAAATATACCAGAACTAGGTCTCACTCTCCCAAACAGCAAAACTGCAAAATCTTGTCTTTAAACAATATGCCTTTTTGTGGTTTTGTAAGAACAAACAGGGTTAACTGTTTCCAGGTTAAATCAATGCTGGTAGTTAACTGTAGCACAGTATCTATTCTGAGGATGCATTCATGTAACTCATGAGGATGAGGCTAACCTCTCTCACATAAAAGGACGAGAAAGAATAGCTATATGCCATAAAACTGCCTGAAGCAAGGCTGTGTTCACACGAGATAGGTCATCAGGAAACAGCTGTTTGCCATTATCCCCTGGTAAGTGAGGGTAAAGGAAAAGGAAAGAGCAGCAGTGGAATAATACTCAGACAGGATGGCATGTAGCTGCAGGGAGAGGATGTCAGACAACAGCCATCACCAGCTAGGAGATGGCCCAGAGGCTGACAGATGAGATACCAGCACAGGACCAGCGATGAAGTTACATTATGGACCACTGGGTGATGGATGGCACAGCACAGATGGAATGAGGGCTGCGGCAATCTGTGCCACCCAATGCAACCAAGATCAGGTATGAATGGCCATGTGGCCCTGACTTGCAAAGCAGGTGAAGACCACAGTTGTCCTATGTGAGGTTCTGAGGGTGCTGCACATGCAGGTCCTTGAGTTGGGAGCCTGAGCAGAGGATGGTGTTCTTGACTGGCCGCACCCACCGGTCATCGGCAGGAAAGAGCTGCCACCACCGATTCCAGTAGTGCCTCCAGCTGGGGCCAGCCTCATCCCAAAACATTCACACAGACAAGTGCTCCCTTATGAAGCACTTTTATAGATGCATGCAGACACACAGAGGAACATCAGCCCCCTGCATGCCCAAAACAGGCTTCCTCTTCTCCCTGCACATCGACACTCACTTTAGCTCTCATAACACCTCAGTAATCATGATTTACAGATGGTTTGCACAACATAGGAATCACTCCCTTAACCATTTCTTACTCGTGCATAGATGAGGTAAATCATGAGGTATCTTGCCAACTCTCCTCAGATTGCCCAAGCACACCTTCAACTCGAGAAGTATCAATTCCAGTAAAGCCGAGTAGCTGCTTCAGCACTGCACTGGGCACAATGCTCCCAGCCTTTCATGAAAGGTGCATCCAAACCCTAACATGCTCAGAGGGTCTAAAAGAACATTGCACACAGAGCACTGTACAACTCAAGTCCCGGTACCTTAAGGTTTGGAGACATCGTGTGTGGATCATCAAGAAAATATTCTGTTATTCATAGATATCAAGGAATATTACACTGTTATGAACAGTGACTTTCCAAGTCACTGTGGCTTGCATGTTACTGAATTTAATCTGTTAATGTAAACAAAGAGAAGAGGAAGAAAGATATTTAGAGAAATCAAAGCAATGGATCAACCACAAGACCACAGCAATTGAGTATTTCCCTGGATAGTTGGCGAGTTCAATGCAATTTAGCTTGTATTCAGTAAGTTAAATTTTGGCTTGTGGTATTAATGGGCTCAAAATAGCTTCCTGTAGAACATATATTACTTCCACTCTTGTTAAAAGTTCCTTTGATAACTTATTCATCACTTTGCCTTTTAAGAGTTACAATGTGCTTCCTAATATATTTAGTATGCAAGTCCTCTTGGAAAAAGGTTTTTGACCTTATGTAATTTGAATTCTCATTATTTATTGTGCCAAACCTAGAGAGGGAAATTTCAGATGTGCTGCTCAAAAAGATCTGGGAAAACATGAAAGAAAATAAAAAAGTCACCATTAACAGAAACTATAATCTCAGAATAATTTGGCCTCCACTGACTGAGCACATTCTAGGTTAACTACAAAAAGTGAGTATAAAAATAGTGTGCTTAAATAATGCCAATAATAGATATATATTGAGATAAAAGTAATATGTATGCAAACAAGACATTGCAATAATCAACATCACTGAGCATTTTACAATCAGTTATATAAATATTTGCTTTATATTTAGAAATTTTGACATACAGTTATTTTCAGAAAACATATGGTTTGAAAAAATATCTGTCCTTTCTTGCAACATTAATCAGCAAAAATGAGGGTCAGTGGAAAAGAGGTCAAGATTAATTATGAAAGCAATAGGAAGCTTAGATTTGCACATCCATAACACATATTGTAGCTTAATATATCAATTTATGAAATGTTTACAGTTTTCTCTATGAATGCCACTTTGACAACGCCTCCAAATGCATACACATAAAAAAAAAGTTCTTCAGAAAAGAGGAAGACAGAGAGGGAGAGACATCAAAACAACCTGAATCCCCAAAGCACATCGGTTCATAGATAAGAGTCACTGTTTTGCACTACACAAAACAAAGAAATGAATAAAGTCAGATAATTGATGGATAGGTAGGTAAAATTTATTTTAAAGGAAAACAAAGAGCACCCACTTTTGGGCTTCCCCTTTAGGGGATACTCATACAGAATGACTTTAAGACATTTTCTTCACAGCAACCAGCTAGGTACAGCATCTTACTTATGGGAAATGAGCAAAAACCTGTAGGGTTACGTTCAGTATGGAGAGAGGCATGGACTATCTCATATGAAAAATGATGTTTACTTATAACAAAAAAAGTACAAGAGGAACATAGTGAATCATGACATAGGTTACTCAATGGTAATTTTATTACGCATTTCAATAATAAGCTGAAGAAAGTCAAATCTCCTGAATAAGTGGGAAAAAAAGCACTTATCTCAAAATAAGGACATAAGAACTGTCCACTCTATTACCATGATTTCTTTCTGCATGCTTTCCTGGTTTCACTGGGGTAGAAGCATAGAATCAGTTTTCTATTCAGGAGAGCTGCATTTCTGAGAAGTACTCAATTTAATGGAAAACAAAGATGACTCTTTGTTTTAGTTTTTGGCTGGCACTCGTATGCAGTGATCAAGGCCTTGAGCAGTTTTGAGAGAGCCAGATGCAGAAGCCTGGGGAGTGAAAGCCAGATGCTTTCAGGGCAGCTGACCAAGTAGGCCAACAGTATTGTTCCATACCATAAGCGTCACACTTACTGTAAATGGAGGTGTTTACTTGGGACACTCTCTTTTTCCCTCAGTTGTCACCAGCCTCTAGAGGATTACACCCATTATTCCGTTCCTGAGGCCTCCTACTCCCCCAGTTTTGCTGGAGCTGTTGTGCTTGCAGTGTGTATGTCTCTTGTCTAATGTTCACTGCCCATGGCTCATGACTTCTATATGTGGTGTGCATAATTTCATGTGTTTTATTATCACACTGTTCCTATTATCATTAGAATTTGTTATTATTATAATATTACTTTAGTTTAGTTTATTTTAATCATTGAACTGTTTTTATCTCAACCCATGAGTGTTCCAACCTTTCTCCTCTGATTCTCTTTCCCACCCTACAGGGGAGGAGGGAGTGAACAAGCAGTTGCATGGTGTTTACCTGCCTGCTGGCTTAAACCATGACGATGTCAGTAGCATACTTTAAGTCTCATTCAGAAATTAGTCATGGAGGGGGCAACACATAACTCTTTAGAGAGGTTTGATGAAAAAGCTCAAGGCAGCTCATTGAAAGCATTGGCAATGCCTCCATCCTTAATGTCTCACTTTCCCAGTGCTCTTTTATAGGAGTGAAGCTTCTGGAAAGGGAAATGCATAGATTAAGCCTTTCTGTATTCCAGAATAAAACAAACCAGAATTGCTTAAAATCAACATCAAAGCCCTGATGCTATCAGCAATCTTTTCTAGATTTTGAGACACATGGTGCTGGAATCTGCAGTCACCCAGCTGACCTCATCCTAGATAGGTGGGAGAAATACCACCTACTCTCTCTAGCATGGAGTGCTTCCACAATTGCATTAAAATAAGACAGACAAATTAATGGAATTAATTCTTCTTCCCTGAATATGGCAGCATATAATTCTCTCCAATGTCCCTGACTTTTCTCTCCTGAAAAGGTTCAACAGGCCAGCAACAAAAACCAGCAAGATCCACCAGCTCAGAGTTTTTCAGATAGAGATTTTTATATCATCTGCTACTATCACCACCTTCCAAGGGAATTTCAGCTTCTGGTGCTAATGTACTCAAGACATAAAGAGTTTTGGTGTTATCATGGTTTTCCATAATTAACCTAAGTATTAAAGTACAAGACACTTGAATGTTGCAAATAGAGCTAAAAAATTGTTGGGACCTTTAAACTCTGAAACTCTCCTTGTGTCTGCCATCCCACATGGACATTTTCTATATCTTACTCAAAGAGGAAATGTAGCATCTGACATAGGTTAACTTGTAATAGGATTGCAAAAGTTATCTGATTAGATGTCCTATACGGTTTGACATCTATGATGGATTTCCACTGCTCTAAAAATTAAAATTTTAGAACTTAGTTGTTCAAAGAACAGAAAGAAAGGACGGGGGAAAAGGTCCCTGTCCCAGGTACTATATAGAAATATGTGCTTTCAACTTGTTTAAAATTCCTTGTTCCACTGAAGAGCATGTCTGTACATTATTTTCTGTATTTGATTCTGAAGGCAATAGACATTTTTTGGATCTATACTTTGCAAATCCTGATCCCTATTGTAATGCATAAACCAAGCATTTTAATAGCTTAGAAAATCAATAATCTATTTTGTTCTACTGATGCACTAACAGCACTAACAATTTAGTTATCTTACTAACACAACCATGCAATAGGACTTTTCTAGCTTTTTGGCTCATTCTGACAAATATATCCAAAGACAGTCCACAAAAAGAAGGGTTAATTACCAAACCTTGTTTAATCTAGGACCTTGAGGCTGCATGAAATTATAATTTTGTGTATGGTTTATGGGAACATTGTTATAAAACTGCAGTGTGCCTGTTGCAGGGCATTTCATGTGTTGCTTATGGGAAGGATTAAGTTAAATCTTCCATCACAGAAAACAGCAAATATTGTTTGTATGTCTGATACAAACTTTTAAATCCCAGTACTTTATGTCACTGCATGAGTATCCAGATACATGAATTTCTATTTCTGATCACAGCATAAATGACCTAAAGGACTTTTCAGTACCATTCGGTGCAAGCTTCTACTAAAATATATTATTTTATATAATCCTACTTACAGACTTATTAGTTTACGGGCTCTGGAAATTCAGGTTTTCAGACAGCATTTATCCATACCATGTAAGTATATACATCATTTTAAATATTGTTCTATATAAAAGGTATACTCATCAGTGTATCAACACTGATTTGGGCTTTGGGGTTTTTTTGGGATGGTGGGTTTGTTTGTTTTTGTTTTTCCTGAAGTAATTTGTTCTCCCTGCTTTTATTCTTCTGGTTCGACCACTGGACAAGTGATCTACACCCAGCTCTTCTTGTTTTGTTAGAATATTCCCAAAATGATCTTATATAGATACTGCAAGACAGATGCTGCATAGATAATACCATGAAGGCTGAACTTTCTCTCCTCTCCCTACTAACAGAATTTATATGGTAGGAAAAGATACAGTCCCTTAACTTTAGACCAAGGAGTAGAAGAACTACTCAGAAGCAAAACTCCACACCACAATACCAGCAAAGCTGTTCTTGTTGCAATGTACTGTGCTGTTGCCTGAGCAAATCCTCAAGGGCAGATTCGTAACCCAGTAAAGACTTTTTTTCCTCCTTTCCTTTCTGGAGTACAGCAGGGGCTCTCCAGATACTCATTTGCATCCATCTCACTGTTTTCCTGCTTCACCTGTTCCAACACCTTTCAAACATGCCTAACTAGATCAGTGTGTAGCATTCTACACGAGATTTAGCTTTACCTAAGCTGAAAGTGGTTCAGCTGATACATCTGTGTTTCTCACCACCGCATCTTACAGCTGGCCTCTAGCCAATCTCTAATAGATTAACACTCCAAGGCCTGTCTGCTCCTCTGGCCTCCTCAGCTGAAGAGTTCCTTCATTGCTGAAATTCTTGTTTTTACTGAAGTGCACAGCTTTGCAGTTTGTATGTTATAGCTTGTTTCTCGAATCATGTTATCAATACATTTAATTGGCACACCACTGCTTTCAAGATCTATTAAAATGCTCGCATACTCATTCGGTTAGACTGAACTATATACAATTACAAGAGCAAGACCATCCCCTGCCACCCCTGGGTTTTTCTGAGAAATCACATTTAACTCCTTAGGGAGGAGGTATCACCCCAATTCAGCTGCTGGGAGGAAATTTATGCCCATTCTTCGGGGACACTGATATTCCCACACTCCAACAGCCTTCAGCAGCACACAGCAGGGAGGAGAGGCAGTACTGGATGGACCATCCCTTTGCTCTCAAGGAATACTCTGTTCAATAAGAAATTTAATTAATTCTTCACTGGGGAGCACATGTGGACACAATCTAAATCATTAAAAAAAGTATATATCACATTTGAAGCACATCAGAACTAGAAGTACCTATGAGGTAACAACAGTGATTGCTTCTGTGTAGGAATGGGCTCTCATATATATTCCTAACAAAGGGTTTTGCTTAGGACTGTATTGAGACACCAGAAATAGATACTGGCATTCTGAAACAGGGAATATGAGGTCCTGTACCAAGCACCATTCGTCGGAACAATATTTGTGTAGCTTTTTTAACCAACATTAAGATTGTGACAAATTGCTCAAAGATAAATTAGAGACCAGACTGGACCACATGACCTAACGTGTCTCATTTCTGTCGTCCTCAGTTCACCAAGCCTGAGGGAAACCTCAGCATCTCTGTAAATAAAGTCCATTATTTTTCTCTATTGTTTTGTTTCATGAGTCCAGTGCATCAGATATCAGTTGCAACATTTAACATCAAAGTGGGAAAAAAAACCACAAAAGCACAAAGCAAAAAGAATCAGTCAGAGAAAGAGAGAAGGGCCGCATCAGTGGCTTGTTGTTCTGGCAAAGTTAAAGGCCTTGAAAATATGACTTTTCAACTTCCCTATGCTGCTCTTCCATAAACAGCACTCAGTAAATGTTATTTTTTTTACTCTTTGGAACTGTTCCAGCCTAACTTTAGGTGGCAAAAATAAAGAAACAGCAAGTTACTTTTTTACAGGTTCTCTCAATTCTCTGCAACACTCCATGGGCTTGGGCCATCATCCTGTGTCTTTTACCATGTTAAATACTTGCAGATACCTGCGGGATAATAGCACAGAGACTATTCTGTGATCTTCTTTCATCAGTACTAGGTAATTGCTTATACCTCATTCTACAAATTTAAAATGCACATACGGCTTTTTTTTTCCTAGGATATTAGCACCATTTTTCTCCAAAAAACCCAACCAACGTAAGTTTTTCAACTGTCACTGAAGTTTGGGGTATTTTTAAATACTTTTTATGCATTTCATATATTGGACTCATGTTACAAGAAGACAAACACATCTAATTTACACAAGTATGGGGAAGTGTGTGCAGGTTGGTGCCCAGGAAGACTTTGGCAGCATAACCTTCAGGGAAACATCCTCCAGCTGCTGCTCTCCTGTGCACACTCTAATGAACAATAGGTAGTGCCCTTATGCAACTGCTGTACTGTTACCACTGTATTGAATTTGGGGTACCACATCACAGGTTGTAAAGAATGAGAAGAAAGAAGAAGGGGCATCTATACTGCATAGCCAGGCTCAACTTGTACCCATTCCCACTCTTACTGCTATACACAGTGCATACTTTTGATCTCAAATCCTCTCTTTACAGGAATGGAAATTTGAAATCCTAACTTCATTTTATTCTGATAACTGCCTGACTTTCTTGACAATTGGTTTTAAGATAAGAAGCTTTAACTATTCTGGTTAACACACTTAGGTTATTTTCTAGCAAAAAGCTGCTCATAAGCTGTAGAGATATATTTATTTCTTCTTTGATTGCTCTCCTGTCTTCAGCTTTTGGAACAGCTGGAACAGCTACAAGCAGTTCCTCAGGACAATTTAATTCTGTTTGACTTTGTCTGTCTGCTTTGCTGCTCCTGTTCTCCAAGCAACACTATCTTAGCTTCTACTTACTGGACTTTCAATTTCCTTCTTTTAACTCTGTGACACTTTTTTTCTTTGCTTTAAAAAATAAAGGAAAAAAGCTTCTGAACTATTATTTATCTCAATTAAGAACTTAATATTTAGAAAAGTTTCAAAATACTGCACTAATTCCATAACAAGTGAAGACTGAAAAGTATGGGCTGATCTGATGCCCACTGAAGCCATCACAAGCACACACATTGTCCACAGTGGACATCAGATCAAGTCTTACATGATTGGCACTATTTCAGCAGTACTGAGGCTTAAAATTTATTACCTTTCAAGGAAAGCGGTTGACTTCACAGTCATTTTATACCATAAAACTTTGGTGGCATTTCAAGGATGGTCATAAAATTTTTAGAAGGACTGAGAAATCAAATACATTTTCTATCAGATCATCTGTGTGTTGCAGCAAATATGAAACGGTTTTTAACAGACCAGAGAGCATAAATGTTGGTTGTCGCTGTTGAGACGGACAGGACACACACGGAATTATGAGCAAAAACCAAAAGCCAAAGTTTATTGTTTAAACAAGAACTTTTATATCTTTCTTAAGAATATGTGTCCAACCAAAGACCAACAGTTCATGACTGGATGACTTTTTCTCTGTTGTAACTTCGATAGCTTCCTCTACTCGTGGTCTGCCAGTTCCTTAATCTTGTTTATTCAGCTCTTCTCAGGACTTTCCGGTCTCTTCAAGGGTACAAGGGTATCTGCTCAAAGTCAATGTTAAACTTGCATTCTGATCCTTTGGACCAGCCGAGGTCTCCCATAATTCACGCTTTTTGTATTTGTGCTACAAAAATTGCCCATGCCGTCTGCTGTAGGGCCCTTTGCAGCAGAGACACAAGACATGGCAACATCAATAACACAACTACAGTGATGAACAAAACCAACAATCCAGTTTTTATCAGAGGTAGCAACCCCCCTGCCAGTCCCCATCCTTTAAACAAGTTATTCAACCAATCCCATCCATCATTTATTTGCAATTTCTTCACTCCATCTTTCAGAAGCTGGATACTTTTATGTATTTATTCCAAGTGATCCGATAAATTCATACAACACATTCCCTCAAAGTCTTCACATCTATGTCCCTGGGCTAAAAACAAAAAAATCTATTGCGGCACTATTTTGTAACGTAGCATGCCTAATACTATCAACATCAGTCAAGAAACCACTCAGTGCAATTGACGTAGCATTGGTTTGCTTACTCAAGCAACATTGCAAGTTCGTCAGCTTTTTCAAGGCTGCTGCAGCAGCAATCCCAGGTGCCAATGCTGAGGCAGCTATAATTTCTCCAGGTCCCCAGAAGGTGACTGTATCCTCACAGCCAACCTCAAATTGATGGATATGTCTTTTAGTTCGTTTTTTGTTGTGAATCATAGTAAGGTTGGGTGTTAGTAATGTAAGCTGCCCAAGGCTACATGGCCCACCATTAAGATTCGATGGAATCCCCCCCATGCTCTATCCCCACAAATTAAAAAAATCCCTGCTGGCAAAGCAACTGGAACAGAAAAAGAGCGTGATATATTGGAGGAGGTATAATTACACCAGGCTGTAGCATTTCTATACATAGGTAAAGTAGCATTTACATTCCGACCCTTTTGAGTGGTGTTATAGGTATAGTTAAACATCACACAAGCATCCATTATGACTGATCCTAACAACTCCAAGTCTTGAGGTTCTTGCATTACCTGAGGCAAATGTGCATATACACCATCCCAGTTACCAACACAGGATCGTGGAGTATTGCAAGGTCCGTGAGTCTGAGGCCTTGGCCAAGTGTCTAGAGGCAACCTGACCAAACAGGTAGAAAAAGGATTTTCAGGAGCAGCGACAGAAAGACATAAAGCTTCTTGATGCGTTATGTTTGCCAAAGTTACCCATACGTTCTGCTTCAGTTGTTGGACTATCCAGTCTTCACTTGTGTGAACCATCCATAACAGGCCAAATACAGCGAGCAGGAACCCACCAGGGGCCACCATCTGTGGAAACACAAGCGTACCCTCTTCCCCAGGTTAATAAATCACATGGAGGTGACCATTGTCCACTCTGCAGGTCCTTCACCCTAGCCTTAACGCCAGGGGAAACAGTAGTCATTTTACGTAGGGACTCAAAGTGGTAACCAAAAGGTGGCTCCTGCAAATCCTCTCTTACATTAACAAAATTCAGCACATACATGGCTCTATTTAACTGCGCTTCAGAGGGTTCACCAGTGTTGGTCATTCTGAATGCTACACAGAACTGAAGTCCTTCATTTGTCCTTCTAGCAAAAAATGTCGTCGCTAATATTCCAGTCTACAGCGTCTGTTCAGTCACTGACAGAATTCTAGTTGATGTTTAACAAAATATATATTTGGATGTCTAGTTCAGTAATTTTAGCACTGATCTGAAATTTGAAAGAGAGCTGATGATGTGTTTGCTGATCAAAACTTTTGTACCAGACATTCCATTTCTGTTGTTGCAGTTAGCTTTAAGAAAATTTATTTTGTTTCAGATGAATCTAAATGCTATTTTTCACTCTAGTTATTTTTTTTAAAAATTTCAAAATACCTTTTAGCTTTGCTCTTCCATACAGGGAAGCTCAAAATCTATGGTTAATTAATTATCTACTGAGATTTTTGTCTTGGTTCAGAGGAAAACCATCACCATTTTGAAAATGAGATTGAACCAGTTTCTCCACTAATGTTATAACTTAATGCTATCTGAACTACAAAAGATTAGTTCTTAATCAAAGTTTTCACACTTCCACTGTGTGATTTGTTTTACTAAAGTATACGACAGATATTATTAAAAAAAATATCCTACTAATTTATCCTTAATGTAATGCTATGAAGAGTTCAGGCTTGCTTTTATTTTCCTGGTAACCAGCCTTTTAGAATTTATACAGAAGAGTGTGTAACTCAGTTGTATAAAGACAAAAGTTATCTGAGAAGAGGGAAGATGAAAAACAGCACTGTTTTCTCAAATGCAATAGAAATTACAGGCTATTTCGAAAGAGTTGTTATCATATAAGAAAAATTCCTTTCTTTTAATTTAACCCCTTAATATACTGTCCATAAAAATGCTACTCGATTGCCAATGCTTTAAACAATGTATATTTCAGCATACTTAATCATTTATCAAAGCAGATGTTTACTGTCAGGCATGCTCACTATTGAACCAAAGGTCCTCTGCTTTGCTGCCAGACCTTTAACTCCTTAGGCACTAAGCATAACTGTGACACTTGCTTTTCTAGTTATAATTATTCTACTCTTAATAGAAAAAAACCAAACCAAACTGAAACAAAACAAAAACAACCCATTTATTTATGAGTTGGTAAAGAAAAAAATAAAATCCTGCAATATATCAAAAATACAATTAGAGCAATTTCTTCCTGGTATTTTCAGAATTCTTATAAGAGTATGGAGAGAAACAAAAGAGTCTAAAGGTAGGGCTAAAATAGATACCCTTTGCTTTTACTGCAGATTTTGGAACTAAGCACTTTACCTGACCATCGTAACAGCATTTTCAAGAACAGCTAAACTAAATAACAGAACTAGCATTCTAGCTGCATTTTGAAATGAAAACTGTGTTGAAAAAGATCTACAATGAAAATGATGCTTTCTGTATAGAGCTACTGAAAATTCCAGTAATATTCCCATGGACTGGAATACAGGAAGAATACCTGGACAAACTGAAAAAAAGATGGAATATTTTACTTTCAAGAAGTCAGAATTCCAAAATTGCTGTTTGAAAACTCTTGAAGTAAAATTCAGATGCTGTAACAACATGAAAAGCAGCATTTAAGAGTAGCATTTCCATAAAAGACTAGATGTCATGCTGAAGGATGTTGGTCTAGTGACGGACGTAGGGCTGGTTCAATGATTGGACTTGATGATCTTAAAGGTCTTTTCCAACCAAAACCATTCTATGATTCATTTACCATCAGTTGTTATATGACTACAATTGTATTTCTCACAGTTTACTTATTATTCTCTTGCATGGATGCCATCATTAGCATTTAATGGGTAGGACAACTTAATTTTAAGTGATGCAACTTCCTTAAGATCACACATTGAACTAGTGCTGCTGACAAAACATGGATCTGTGATGGCATGAGTGTGCGCAACAGCATGGTATAGATGAGATACTACAGCCAGGAAGACCAAACTCTGGCTCTTGAGCTGCACATAGCTTCTCAGTGAGCCACCCTTGGACTGCAGGGGAGTCACTCTCTGACTGACAAGACTGAACTTCCTGGAGCTCATAAGCCCAGTCCCTGGCTGTAGAAAGGCGCATATTAAGGGCTGAAGTGAGTTCCTGCACCCAGCTGTGATTGTCTTGGCTCTGCCCTTCCCACAATGGACTGGTGCTTTACCAGGAGAGCCATTTTTACACTGCAGAGGAACCATCACTCATTGGCCTTTTACCTCTCCAAAGGCTCTTGGCCATGTAAGACTTTCAAAACTCATGATTCAAGAATCATGTCCCCACTACACTCAAGTTCAGAGAACTGGAGATAAGTGACATGTATATGAGGAAAGCTAGCAAAATTCAGACACTTGAGCAGCTAGCTACCTTTAGTTCAGCTAGGTACTGCTAACTGAGAAGAACTAGACAGCAATGTGTGAAATTACTTCTTCAAGTATGAATCTAATACATATGCTGCCATAGGATTTTTGTGATATCTTAGAAAAGGCTGGAATGCCACTCCAACTGCTGAAATTCAATATTTGAATGCACCAATGTAATTATTTCAAAGAAATTAATATTAGAATTATAAAGCTTAATTAAATACGAAATAAAAGAACCACAAGATCTTCAAAAGTTATTGATGCACTGCACTGAGGATACTAAACTGCTGACATATACTCCGTTATTCTCTTCCTTTGCCATTTATTTGAAAATTATTAACATAAGAAAGATATTCAGCCTTTATTAATTTATCTGATCTTTATTCCCCACATGAAATGAAAATTCTTTAATTAAGACATCATGATCATCTGCACACAGATTATTTGGGTTAGGACTCAGATACACCAAGCAGAGGATTAAAAGGCTTATGTGTCATGAATTTCCAAGGATGTTACAAAAGAGGAGTGAGAGGTGTCTGCAAAACAAGGAAACAACAAGCCCTATCTGTAAGGAAAAGGTATCTCAGTTTGGTAGGTGGCAAATCTGAATAAAGCTCCAGGTGAGGTCCACTGTTTCCTAAGGACCCTAAAGTCTCTTGACAACTTAGTCCACACTCAAAAGCTCTTGGGAATCTAACAGAAAGTCTTTTTATTCAAAATTAATAATGCCTTTAATATTTATTTAAATGTATTTCTCAATCCAGCTGGAGACCAAAGTATAAATACAAAATTTCTAAGAGGCCACTTAAAAAAAATTAACATAAAACATTTTATAAGCCCAGAGATAATGTGATGGAGCCAGTAGTAGCTAGTCAGCTTCCCCACATCATTACTAACAAATTAATTGAGAAATAAGTAAAGTAAGTTATCAAAATCTCTGTCCCTGGAAATAACTTTAGTGCTGTAACTAATTCCTAGCATGAATACAGTCCCTGTGAGATGGGTCCTGAGTTTCTATCTTTAGGCTCAATAAAAGTCAGATCTTATGCTTTCTCTTTTCTTATGCTGTGTTAGGGTCACACATGTGGGAGATCTGGACCATTGTTAAGATTATATGGCATTTTAAGAAAGCTGACTCGACAATGTGTTAATCATCAGTCAATGCTCCCAAATAAATGGATTTAGTGATTGGTACTCAATGTTTTTAGAGATTAAATCACTAGTAGTGCAATATGGTGCTTGGTCTTGAAATGCAACCTGAATGACATTTTAATTACAAGAATGAGCCTTTATATGTATATAAAGAAGGAGGATAGTACAAAATGCAGCTACATCTGAGTTGTGAAGTATTTTATTGTAAACAGAAAGCACAACAGGGGTGGGAAGGATTGGGAGACACATTGACGTCAGCAGCGTTACAGGGTATAGCCCCATAAAGCTCTCAGATGTGGTGTACAAAACCACCTTTTCCCTGACACAAAATGGGTTACTGCACTGATGCACAAATGGATGGAGAAGATTTTCCTCTCTCCTCTAGACGTGCTTTACCATGAAGAACTGAGTTGGGAGCTCCTCCTTCCCCTGCAGCCCTTGCCAGAAGAGACAAGACCAGGGCCTTCTCTCCCACCCCATGCACCCTTGGGCAAGCTAGCAAGATCAGACCACCAGAGTTCACACGCTTCCCACTCTGTTTCAGTTCCAGTATTAAATCTGAATGTTTCTTTGCCAAGATGCGGTGAATAATATATGCAGTCCTCAAGCGGACTTTCACCCCCACCTTTCAGCATCTTAGCTACATTCTATTTCCTTCTAATACTGTCTCCTTAGTCCTAGTAGTTTATGACACCGGTGAAATAGAAGAGCACATTTGAGTCCTTATAATGACCTTAATAAAAATATTCAGATCATCTGGAGGTATGCGTGCTTTAAAAATAACTGCTAATCAACTAAAGCTCAGTAAAATCAGATTGTATTAAGTCATAAAGCCCAAAACTAATTATTTTTAGTTTGTCTAGAGAACATAATCAAAGAACCTCTTTTGGGTTATACCTTATACAGTTCATACTGTTTCATGTTTTTGTTTATCTTGCAATTTGAGTTACTCAATATACTAGACCTTTCCATAAAATGCTGTACCTCCAAGGCTGCTCAAATCAACATCAGATAATCTGTCAGCTTTCCAGACCTGGATTATTGCTGTGGAGGGCAAGAGTCTCTCAGAGCTTGGATTCTCCCTCAATCAACAAGAGTATGAGGCAGACACCTATGTATATGTCATTCTCAAAAGCATCGCTCCTCTTCCTCCCCCCCCGACTTACCTTTCTTTCACACTTTAACTGCAATTTCAATGATCTATTTGATTTTGATCCTTCTGTGCACAGGTAGGTCTTTGAAATTCTTACAGTAACAACATATAATCTCTTCACAATTTCACATTGTGGGCTTTTTATTGCTAATAGGGAATGAGATCAAATGCGACTTTAGATTTTCCAGACCTCAAGAGAAAAGAAATTCTAAAAATAGATGTCCCACCTCAACTCTTCCTCTAAAATTGCTGAATAAATTCAGGTGTTGCACCTTTGACAGGCATTTGGTCACCTAGAAATTCACATCAGGTCTGTCAGTGAGGAGTACCTGAGAAGATTAGCATCTGAAAGGGACTCTGTTTTTCTTTATCATTTCACAAAAGCGTAAAATGAGTTGATAATGTGTAAGTAGTTTCTATACTCAAATGCTTCAGCTCAACTTTATGCTTCTTCACTAGGAAACACAACACACATTAAAGGAAGAAACAAAGCACCTGTGTTTATTGTCAGGAATCCGTCAGCCATTCTGCAATTTTCTATGAGCTGCTTCTTCCAGTTTAGCTCTTCTGAGCCCCTTTTTGTTTTCTCTGAAGGCTCTTTTTAATGCAATTTTTTGCAAGCAGTATAAGAAAAAGCCCTTATCTTTATAACACACCTAATTTTAATCTCTTTGATGCATGGTAATCCAATATGCATGTAACCTGGGGCTGCTTTCAAAAAAGATCCACAAATGATAAGAGCCATGTAATTCAGCATGACAGAATTTTAAAAAGGTGTTTGCAAGGCTATTTACTATAAGAGCAGAAACTATCATTTCATCTTGGTATTGATAGGATGGATCAAGCTGGTTAGACATAGATTGAGTAATTCTGCATTAGTGGATCAGCTGCTTCACTGTAGTTGTCTTCAATTTTTCATAGTCTTGTTTGCGAGTGCTTAAAAAGGAAAGCAATAATAGCTTGTGCCATAAATTTAGTGGCTATATATCTATCCACAGGCATGCACATGCGTACATAATGTATGGCTACTAAAAATTCCCTCAGAGCACAACACATCAAGAAGTCTGTTAAGGGCAACAACAGTGTTGCTTTTATAGAAAAGTAACTATTTCAAAGAGTATCCAGGGAACTAGATGTCAACAAGGAGAGCATTAAAATAGTATCATTCTCCCCGCATTGTTTTGTTCTTGGTTACACGCAGACTGCTTTGCCACCGCATGAAAAAGAGCCTCTGTGTTACAGTAGTCTCATAGAAAGAGCCAAACAGTCGCTGTTCAAGCACTTGGAGAAGCACTATTCTCCTGCTAAAGAAGTGAATAAACAGCTAAGGAAAAACCACTGACGACTGACATCCATACAAAGAGGAAAACTGATGGGAAGTGCAGGACTTAGCTCATTTAGGGAAAATCTTGACCTGGATTCAAAATCTGTAACTGGTTTCTAAAAGATGTGTCATTCCAATCACAATTGGGATTGTGGTATTTGTGCTAATAAAATGTGGTATGTTTCAAGATAGGACATCTGACAAGATAGGAGATAGGAGGGGATCTTTTTCCCCCTGCACTGGCAGTATTGCACAACTGTCAATGGGGCTATTAGGTTGTTCACACCATACACAAAGCATCAGTCACAGGCATAAGGCAAAGCATTTGCAGAGATAGAGTGGGCTGAAAGACAATTCTGAAATTTTGCAAGAAGGGAAATTCTAAAAGAGATCTCTTAAGGTTATCTTGACCTTTTAATTTCTTCTACAGGAATACAAACTTGCACTGCTCACAGCAGCCACAGTGGGACGCTGCCTACAGTACACACACTTCGGTAGTATACAGCAAAAAAGATCTATTAGGCTGTTACAAGAACACTCAGTCTCAAGGTCAGCTCCTCATGCAGACTTCCACTTGGACACTCAGATTTTTCTTCTTCCCTTGGCTGAGGAGGAAAGGGAATAATTAAAAATACCACATAGCATTGACTGAACAAGCGATCTGGCATCTGGGGAAACAGCATCAAACTAAGTCAGGAGCAGGAGACAAACTGGATTCAAAGCAAACTGTCACGGAACTATGTCCAAAACAGGAGACAGGCAGCAACCAGACAGGGTATGACTGTCAGACAGTGCAAGCTGCAATCACATCTGTGCAAGCTTGCAGAGCATCCCGTGGAGGCAAGGCACTGGACAACCTGACAGGGAGAACAGCCAGGTGCTCCTCCCAGCCTTGCACTCCCTACTTGTTTCTCACCAAGAAGACTATGAGTAGATGCCTTGACAGTCCTAATCCCAAGCTGGCTTGCACTCTGCAGGCAGCTTAAACAAGAAATGTTATTTCTGCACTGTAATTCTTAAAGCTGCTATAGCTAGGGCAGTGCAAGGTTTTTCTTTCCTGCCAGCACAGTAGAATAGCTCTTTATTTCACCTGGAAATATGAAGGCTGACACTGCTAGCACTAACTGCCACCTGAGCACAGTGTATTTGTAAGGTAATGCAAAACTGGTCAGCAAAGTCCTCTCAAATCCTTCTGTCCTGTAGTTAAACTGGTTTTGCAGGGGCAATGAGAAAGTTACACATTCAAATAAATTCTTAAGCAATGAAGTAAGTTAAAGGAAATTAGGAAGATGGCATTGTTTCAAGGGTTCTGAGTGGGACAGAAAGCAGAAAAGGGCAGGAAAGTTTTAGAATACCTGCTGGTATGGGTATTTCTCCCTAGTTGGTGCTCCTTTGTCAGGACCTTCTTCCTTCCCACGATTTGTTCACACAAGGACACTCTCCCTTAAGCGTCCCCCATCTCTGGGTATTCCCATCACCCTTCTGCTGGGCTAAACCAATCTTTTTCTGATCCAGTATGACCATCCTCTTTTTGATCTCCAACTGTAATCTACAAATGCAACCTTCTTCCCACTCCTTGCAAAGGAGCCCACACTCACCCTTTGTGGCAGCATGTTTGCTAGAATGAGGAGAAAGAAGGAAAGGACCAAGAATAGGACTTGCTTTTATAGGTGGGAGCATGAGATGGACTGAGCTGGGATGGGTGGGGTGGCTGGCTGAGGGCATGGCAGTGCTGGGAGAGGCCCTCTCACAGGCTATTTCCTGACATGCAAGGCACAGGGACCTGGTCTGGACAGCCCTACGTGATGGTTGTCCTGGGGGCCTGTGCAAAGCAGGCAGCCCATCACTCCCACAGTCTGCCAGCAAGGTGCTTGCCCTGCTTATAGCCTTAGCCAGCTACACTGTCCAGCAGCAGTAACTGATCAAGGCAGCTGGAGGTGTTCCTGATTTTGGGGCAGGGAAGAAGTGAGGATGTACCTGGACAAACTGTGCTTGTGCCGCCAAAGCGACAGCTGTTACAGAAGGAGCCTGATAATTTGGTTCTTTAGAGGCTGGGGCAGCTGAGCCTCACATCCCGCCCCAGCTGCTCCCTGTGTTGACATCATCCAGCCCTGTGCCTTTGGTTGCTGTTCTGTAAAGTGCTTATGTTTTCTGAGCACTAATTTGAGTGTTAGACAGTCAAAAGAGGTGAGAAAGCTTGTCACAGCTGCCAAGCCAGAGGGAAGGAGAGGGCAAAGGACACATTCTGGGATTGAGTCATTCTTCCTTTAGGAGCAAAGTAAGCGGAGGCAGAGAGAATAGTTTCTCTACTAGTTACAAGTATTTACAGTCTTGAAAAGGGAATTAAATGACAAAATCATCAAAGTACAGAAGCATCAGCAAATCCTATAGCTCCCTGGACTCCAGAAGGCAGCTGGTTCAGACCTTCAATTATTAGTAATTTTTTGTTCTCCCTGAAGACACTATTTAAAACTGTGGTGTCTTCATGCTTTCACTTCTACTCTCTGATTACAAAGAGTTCATTGTTGATGAAATAAGTAATTTGAATTTCAGATTCAAAGATGATATTGAGAGAGAGATTTTTAGGGTGGAGGAAAGGTTAAAAAAGAAACAAACAAACAAAAACCCAAACCAACAAACAAAAACAAGAAACCACCACCAAAACATTCCTGAAATTTGCTGTTTCCCTCTAATGCACAAAAACGACTTGAAAAGCAGAATCACTTTCTGAAGTTTAATAATATAGCAATGATCTGAGTACTTCCTAATATCTGCCTACAATAGCAGCAACATTTTGTAATAGCTGTCAAATGTTTTATTTCTTGTGTACTATTAAGCTTAGTTTCCTAACCATAGTAAAAAAAACCAACATACTAACAGCTATCTTGCACCAGAAGTAGCACTACTGTTGAGAAGACGTGCCTATCCATAGCCTCATAAAAAGATGAGTGTCTGTCTTTGTGTAAGAAAGACATTCAAACACTCGTATCCTGATGGCAATTTATAGATGTTTCAAATTAAGTGAGCTTCGCATAGCAGAATGTTGAAGTTGTCATAAATAACACACTTCTAAGTACTACAAGCAGAAAGAAAATCAAGTTTTTCTTATTCATCTAGACATGCAAAGAACAGGCCTAGCCATAGCTATACACTTAATTCAAATACTTGTGCATCTGTCTAAGTGCTTGTTTAACTGCAACCTGAAAGACTGGCTGTGACTTCATTCTGACAAGAATGGTTCCATTTCATTGCACTGCATGCTTCTTGCTGCAAGGTTTTCCTGGATGTTTGTACAAACTTTTATAATAGCATGTGTGGGCAGATATATTAAGAAAAAAAAAGAACAAAGCACAAAAATACCAACAAACCAAAACACAAAAAGTCCCCACAAAAACCCAAGCCACCAAAAGAACAAACCAGCAGACGTACAGAACTAAGTATTAACTGTAGTTTAGGGAGTTATTTGAAGAGATTAATATGTGTCCTGATCCAGAGGGATTCCAGGTACATACTCTAAGCTGTGCAATAAACAGGAATGAGCCCTTCAGTTGTACAGCTCTAGTTCCATTATTTTACTATTGTAATGATCGGAGTAATTTGTGTAGAAAGTTACAATAAGAGAGGACATAAAATTTTGGGATACCTTTAGGTTATGCCTAGGTACATACAGGGAGTTGTATATAAAATTTAATTAAAATAGCATCAATTACTGAAGGAACAGATGAGTTACTGAGGGACAACAAGCACTAAGTACCTGTTTTTAACTAGGACAGATTACTCCCTAGAGAACAATATTGTAGTCACAAAATCAGACCATTGCAAAAGTTAACACATGACAAAGGACAACTGAAGGTCTAGGTAACATTGTAACAGCTTCTTTTCAGAACAGCACAGATCAGACATTTAGGCAAATCTCATTGCTGAGAACCGTCATGATGATTAGGTAAAAAACGAAACCATTCAAAACCATCTTGCTTATATAAAGGATATTTTAAATATAACCCAGAGAAGTCAGGGAGAATGAATATTTGGGCAGCATCTGTACTCCATCCTACCCATCTTCTTGCTAATGTATGCATTTTTATTGCTGTTGTTGATTATGGGAAGAATCTGATTTTTGCACCATTAGATTATGAAAATGCATAACTGAGAGAAAAGAAAATTCACACATGACCACATCTATGACTTAGGACTAGTGTATACATATCAGCGAAGTGTTGCTGTAAATCATCTTTTTAGCCCCTATTCCTACAGCAATGACACTTGTGACCGCATTGCCTCTCACTGTTTTTAGCCTAATAACTGAGAAACACTGCTGCTTAATTTTATCCAAATCCAACTGACACTAGGTAAGGGACAGCAAAATTCTCAGAGATAATTAAGTTCCTACAAGTTTCAGAAAAAAAATGGTGGCAAAAAGAAATCTCTAATTAGTGAGATAGGAAAGCAGGTAGGTTCATCTCTTCTTTGCAGCTACCAACTGACTAATCTACACCCAGGAAATGACAAGCCATCCAACACACAGATAGTTCTGAAATAGCAAAATGGAGAAAAGGAAGATTATTCACAGGTATAAGAAGTTAAAGAATAAAGGATAGATATCGGTAAGAAAATTGGCTTAATTACTGCATATGAGAAAAGTTGCCTTAAAACCGTGCCCTTTGAAAAATAGCATGTTGTAGAATAAATAAGTATCCAGTTCACATACTGTGAAATGCAGTATATTTTCATAAATAATGCATCGTAGACATATTGTATCTAAGCTCCCAGTCACTTTGGCGAATCCTCCATATACATAGATCTTCCAATACCACACCCAGGGGTCATAAACAGCTTTACGCCAAAACACTGTCTCTGCGAGTGCTGCTAAAACTCTTGACCTGTGCTTGTTCTGAATTAGTACCTAAAAGCTAAACTGGACCTGTTTCTTTCCCCCTATCATGTGTATGATTCTACAATTTATGTATCTTTTGTTCCTTTCATCTTGACAGGGTTTTAGCCTCTCCCTATCCAACAATCAGGTTCACTACCTTTCTGACAACTACAGATTTTCACTTAGCAGCCTTTCGTCAGCCTCAGTGCAAACTCTGTATTCTTTGTGCATTGCAACCTGGTAGCTACATCCTCCTTTTGACATGCCGTTTAATACTGACAGCAGAAGAGCAACAAGCTCTCTGCTCGCAAATCAAGCCCAGCATGACTGAAGCCAGCAAGGTCTTCCAGTTGTTTGGAAAGGCACACTCAGTTTCCAGCTACTGCACATCATCCACACAGACATCTCTAGCCGCGAAGCCTGATTGAGTAGGGGTGAATTGCAAAGCTCACCTTGGCAAAAGGCAGATATTTTTGTATAGGAAAGGCTGCAGATGCATCTCTAACAAAACTTGCTCACCACTAACCCAAAAGATAAGTGTAGGTGTTCCAAAAGAAAAAACAGCAAACCAAAAAAACCCACAAACTTTCATCGGAGTTATCGTTGCAAAAGATCAGCTTAACACATCCTGAGCACATTATGTGTGTATTGTATAAAAAAAGTTAAAGTTTTCAAAAAGAACTACTTCTTGTGTGTTCTTTGTAATATTCATCTTTTTGATTGGATTTGTAAGGTTTTTGCTGTAAAAATATGTTTGTAAGAAACCTACTTTAAGGAAAATATATCTCAGTGCTCAAGTGACACGTTTGCAAAAAGAGACATGATATCTTGTAGCTTCATGATCCGCTCTGAATATGAAATTTCATGGACAAAAGCCACCATTTCAGGAAAGCCAAATATTTAGTGTCTTCTTATTTTTAAATGAAACTTTTTGCAACAGCAACAAGAAGTAAAGAAGGATCATTCCTTCTTGTCCAAAAAACTATGTGCTGTACAGGCTTGAAGCTGAAAAAAACCCCATCTTGTCTCCTTTTTGCAGGTGTGATGTTCTTGGAAACATGAGAAAGTCCAATGTAGTCTTAGACAACACTACTAATATGGCATGCTAGCAAAGGAACAGCTTCAAAGATATTGCAGCAGTTGGTTGTATGGGTATCTCTCCATGCATATCACAACAGAAACATCTTTGCTTTCTCGTAACCTGTTCCAAGTACAACGGTGAAAAAAAAGGTGCATGTGTATTCATGGGAATATATGACTATACTCTTAAACATCACTGTATTTTATGTTAAAGTCAAAAGTTTCGTAGGCAGGCCTATACATTTATCTGTGGGCTGGTTTGCAATTTGAATGTATTCCCCTTAGAAGGATTTATTTTTTTTCCTTTTTCTTTCTTCAGTTAAAGTATTCACAGTAGAATTGAAAGAAATGGCACATTGCAGCTATTCATGTTTGCCTGTACAATGGTTTTTACACTGTGAGCACAGTTGCAGCTAGAATTCGGAATTTCAAGGCATCATGTTCTCATGATGCATTCCATTTCATATTCCCTGTGCCCTTGCTTGCCCCATTTAGTCAGAGCAATAAAACCAGTAACGCTCTCACAGTGAAGTGAAAATCTCATTTCTTCCATATATTAGAATGGTAAGAAACCTTGTATGGTACCTAAACACCAAGTTTTTGTTAATATTATTAACCTCAAGTTTTGCAGTCTTATTTAGATGTCATGGCTTAGCTGGGATATGCTGTTGTTGAGGTATATATGATTTGAAATGACATAAAATACAAGGCAGGCTATGTTACTATTAAGAAAATGTAGATTTTAAGCAGTGCAATCACTGACAACAAGTAGCTTACACAGGCACTAAGTGTGATATATGTGTGCACATATGTGCATATATGTGTACAATGTAATGTCAGGATATATGTAGAACAACATAGCTTAACCCAAAGAGAATAAACACAATCTATGGCCTAATAATTTACACGTAAACTGGGAGTGCTCTGTGAGATGCTATTTCCTACAAAATAAAACATTCATTCAAGGTTATATATGTGCAGTTGTGAGTGAGTGCATGTATACATGAGTAGTGGAGGACTGCATGTACACAGACTAATGAAGACAACTGTGTTTTGCTCTTTTAATATAAGATTGCAATAATAGAAGTGGTGCATAAATAAGCTGATGACAAAAGCTTCACAGATGATAGTCACATTATTTCTTACTTTTTCTACTAAACAAAGCCATGAAGCATATTAACTGAAGAAAACTGTACATATATCAGGATACAATGTCAATTTTGGGAGGGTCTTTAATAAGCACTGTCTTGTCATGCCAATCATGTATCTTCTGCTTCCAAGTATAGGACCATTTTGAACAGGACTAGATGCTACTTTTTGCATTATCTCTTTAAATATATTAGCATATAACTACGGTAAGCTTGTAAAAAGAATGGTCTAACACTTTCTATTACAAAACTTAACTGCCAGAGACAAGTAGTGAAGTATTTATCCCATACAAAGAGTAAATACTAAAGACACAGAGAAAACAGCTTGAGGAATAGATTGGAGGGTACTTTGTAAAGTATGCTGTCAGCACACGTAGCAGACAGTTTCTTTGAAGCTAATGTCCTCAAGTTTCCAGGGGCTGGTGCAGCCTAAGGCTGGAGCATCATGTGAATGAGACATATTTCTGTCTA
>NW_010165643.1:4681-15935 GCF_000695765.1 Mesitornis unicolor | reverse complement strand
GCTGAAGGCGGATAAGTCGGCCAAGTGAGACTGTGCAGGCCTGACAACCAATGGCACCAATTTTGTAATAGCAAAAGATTGATGCTGAAATACCAGAAATGGAACAGCACTTTTTGACAGCAAGAAATCAACACATTTGACAAGAAATTGGAGGCAAGATATTTTCCAGTCAAATAAGATGTCTGTTCATACAAAACATAAAACCTACCTTGCTTGCAAAGTTCAAGATTCATTTGATTGCTGATACTTTATACTTCTTCCTTTCAGAGGAATGGTAAAATTTAAAAAAACATGAATTACACTTCTGCATTCCTCATGTTTCTCAACAAGGCAACATCCTCTGTCACTTCTCCCTCAATGGGGAACATTAAATACAAATTTGAATTATAGTCAACAAAATCTTTAAAGTGTTTTATGATACTCAGTACATCTAGCACTCTCAGAGTTACCTTTTATGCATTGCTTTATTCCTTGAGGTTTGGAATTGATTTAGACGGCTTTTTAAAATCTCATAATAATCCATTCTGTTTATCCTCATTTCCCCCAAAGCCCTGTGTTAATGAGTAGGTTTGTCATTCTAGGCTATTTCAGCAAAAGACAAAGCTCTGATCTACTTATCTCCGATACTTCATCACAAACAAATGAAAGGAGTAGATCCAGTGACCAGAGACGAAAAAAAATAAGGAACAGAGTGTAAGGGAGAGAGGGAGAGAAAGAGAGATGGGAAGGACTTCAAAAGTTAGGGAGAAGTTTCCCTAAAGGTAAACAGATGTATTTGTAGATCATTGCTTGATTGGCTGTAAAAGATCTTTCTAGTCCTGAAAGCAGAGGAGAGAAAAAAAATGGAATGAAGTGAGGCCACTTTACAGAAGGAATGATTAGTAATTAAACTAATCAAGGTTGGCAATGCTGAGAACAAAACCATGTCATTACTCTAACTTATCTCCAGGTACAATCAGAAGTGACCACTACATGCATTTGAAAGTGTGGATCTAGATATCAAAAAGTATTTTTGTGGGGAGAGAACTGAGCCATTCTATGTCAAGCACTCGAAAAAAATTGCCTTCAATTATGCTTAAGCAGAAGTGAACCTGGGTTTAAATAGCTCATCTGCATGAAAAAATGTTGACTTTAATTATCCTGTAAAATTAAAATTAAAACCAAAATGACAACAAATTATCTGCTTAAATACAAAAATGTTTACCTTCTGGACAAAAGATCTACTCTATAGCTAAATATATTTACAGAGATCTATAAAAATACCACATTATTAAAAAAATAAAATCTCCTTAAAGCAACTTTACCTTGTCCTGAGTGTGCCTGATATTAAGTATACAAACTCTGACAAAGTTATTTTTGTCAAACTATATCACCACATGTAAAATTAACTATGATTGTGAAGGGCATTTTCATCTTAGCCATCTTCCTAGTAAAAGCCTGATGACACTGTTAAATGCCCTCTTAAATCTTAAGCAGATAATGCTTTAACAAATCAAAAGAATCAATCTTGAGAGAAGGAAAAAAGAAAATTAGTAAAAATTAAAGAAGTGGCGAACACTGGTCTTTAGATGCTATATAGATATACTTCTAATGAATCTATTTTTCATGTGTGGTGAAGGAGATAATGCTCTAGGATAATATCCAAGTGATCTACAGTAAACTACATTAAGAGATTGAGAACTAGAAATCCTCTTCTGCCTTTCTTTTTTCTAACACCTGTTTGTTTCCCCACAGATACTGCTTCATCTGTTAATTCTGCTCAAAACAAACAAACAAAACCCCACAAACAAACAAAACCCCACAGACAAGAGCTGAAACAGTTTGTAGTCTGGAGGAATATCAGCCAGGATGTACCTGAAGGAAGAAAGCCTCATTTCTAACATCCTCAAGGATTCAAACAAGAACTGCAAGTCTCCAGAAGAATCTGCCTCTGGTGATGGCTTTGACAGTGGTATATAAAATAGAAACCTTAAACGAGGAAAACGTTACAAATATATCAAGTAAAACCAATTAAATAAGCCAGTACTTTATTAGTAACTTCTTGAAGTTACTTTAAAGAAGCAAATCTTAACACTTGGTTGTCACATTCATGATTTCTTTAACTTTGTAAAAGCAAAACAAACAACAGATATCAGAGATTTCCTTTCACGGAAACTGCTTCTCCTTTCTCTAAACTAAATCCTAAAATAAGCTGGTTTTTTTCTTAAATTTGCAAATTGCACTCATTGGCCATGCACACCACACCATATACAGTATTTTTTATTTCACCATTAAGCTTTTCCTTTAAAGCATTTAAATATCATGTCCCTGGTTAGACAGGCTTGCCAATCATTAGCCTATCAAGTTTTCCGAAAACACATCAATACTACAATAACGTTCTATGAAATGACCCAACGTTAAGTTGTTTTTTTAATCAAGATTGCAAACTAGTGATGAACCAAATCAGCTGTTATTACTTGATTAACAAGAGCCTGTAATCTCAAATGGTTTATTGTAACCCAAGAAATATATTACTAACATATCCACATTACAACTACCTTTTTTACTGCAACAGAAGACACTGTAAACTCTAGATTCTTCAAAAGTCTGATTATTTTCTAACTGGAAGTACAAAACAACTTATGAACAACATATGCCTTATTTTAGTCTCCACAGTGGATAGCTGACTGCAGCGTCACATTCACTAGCAAATGGGTTGGTAGCTTGAAAGTCCACCTCTGCTATTGATCACATTGCTTTAGCCAAAAGCAATTGTGAACTTAACAGCAGCTGCAGAGATGCTGTTATGCAGATATGCAGTATGCTGCGGTGCAACACTGTAAAAGATTTTAGAGATGTCAAGAGCATTAAAAAGATCCAGTCTTTTCTTCTCCCATTATGTAACACGCTACACTGTGAACACTGATATAAAGATAATATCTAATCCTAAAAATATGTAAAAACAAGATAGCTTAAAGAAATGCTTCAATGAAAATTTTGTTTGCAATGTCATAGCTCCTATTAAGTATTAGAGATTGCTCCATTGCTGTTTATTAGCAGTTCAACTGCTTGCAGAGCTTGGTATCTAGATCATGCCATTCCCTTCCCAAGTTCTGCTCTTTCGGCTAACTCAAGTACAGATGATATAAATAATGCATCTAGTGCTGTGTCCTACCTTAAACAATGACATACGCTTCAGAAGGTACAAAACGCTCTTACAGACAAACTGACCAGTGAAGTCATCCTAAATACATAGTTGTAAGCACTGTGAAATACTTCCAAGTAGACAGATAAAATACATTCAGATAAATTCTGCCCTAGATTACTTTACAAAGCCAGTATCCTTATTTACTTTATAATAGGGTAGGAGCATATAACAATTTTTAAAGTATTTGATGTACAGTAAGGAGCATGGAATGCATAGAGATACAAAAAAAGTCAGGTTGATATTGAAAATTATCATCAAGTTACTTTAGTTCCCTCCTTGTGTACAGTTTAGAAAGGCAGATTGGACAGGCAGCTTTTATAAAGTGCAGCCCAGAGAACAGAAATTACCATTTCCTACAAGCAATTTGTTTCTGTTGAAAAAAAAACAAATCAGAAAACCACAAAAAAATTAAAACAAAACCCCCCCAAAAAAAACCACCCTAAGCAAGCACAACCGCAAACCAACCCAACTCAAAGTAAGAGCTCCACTCTGTCCCACACACACACTTGAAGACAATGTCTTAGGACAGCACAGCTGAGGCATGCAAAATGAAAGGAAGAGTAAAGCCATGGTGAAAGGATGACAGCGGGCCACAAAGCACAGGTGCTTTTGGAGGATAAATTGGACAAGACAAGAGGATGGAACAGGCATTAAGTACCACAAGTTTATGAATATGAAGTCTCTGAAATAAGAAAAAATATCACTTTGTATCACTCTAACTAGTTTTGAAAGCAAAAAGCTTGCAAAGGGTGCAATAAACTGCAGCGCACAGACATTGGATTTTAGTTAGAATAACCTTGTATAAGTCACGTTTCTTTATTCAATAACTAAGTAGTTCAATTCAATATCATTGTGCTGTTTACAAAACCAAAACCACTGAGGTATGCTCATGTAGAACTGTCTGTAATGTTATTTGCTGGCAATTTCTATTTCCTGTTTCTCCCCGTAACAAATTATTGGCTTTCAACTGGTTATGGAATATGATTAGTTCTTTGAATTAGAGCTGGGGGGATTCAGGTCTCTATAGCCATTGACATGATCTTTACTGAGCAACATATTATATTATGCTAAATAACATTACAGAAAAAGAATTACTCAAATGACTGAAATGATCTGATTTCCTTTATTTTTAAAAGCTTTATTTTGGTAAACAAAGCTTTCAGATATAGCCTAATATCTTATGTTTACTGATCTCAAATTATTTGGAGAAGTTTACATACAGTATTATGAAAAAAATCATAGCCGCAAACATCAGTTTCTCATGGTAAGATACAAAACAAAAAATGCATATTTAACAATAAGTATGCAAAGAAAAGTCAAGCTCATTGACATCTTCATTTGAAAAAGAAATTGGATGCATTCCATTTTTACACATACCCAGATTGTTATCTTTTAGGTAGTATTCTCAGGTTGCTACAGCAGGCGACTTTGCCTTATTAACAACCATGCTACTGCCTTCCACAAATAGATTTTTTTTGTTTGCTTTTTTTTTTTTTGACAAGAATTAAAAAATTAAATATTGCAAGTCTTAAGGAGAACAGTACCAGGCTAGTAATTCACTATCTTGACCTTTTGGCAGAAATGTACTGCACCCAAGGTTTCAGGTAATTACCAGAGCCATAGATAAGAGTCTACATTAAATCTGTGTTGAGCAGAGACGTAATGCCAAATTTCCAATGAGTTTTCATCCACTGAATATAGCATGTGTTTCCACAATATGTGTTCAAATAACACTTCAATACAAACCACTGCATTCAAAATATAAACCATTATTGAGGACATGATATGAGCAAGAAGAGATGTGATATATTGTAAAGACAGAGTGTGCTATAACTTTGTCAAATGAAATACCATAAAATAAATTTGCAATACACGTGGCTAGTCAGTGTATTAATGCTTTGAAATCAATTTCCTAAGAACTGGTGCGGATCTTGCTGATGTTCCAAATATTAAACACAAAGCCAGGCTAAGAGTTGAGTAATTAGATGTGTTTTCCTAATTTCTGCATTTCATAATTCTCCAAAATTTCATAGTTCTCCAAAAACTAAAGGCAGTGTCTATAAGTAAAAAAAAATAGTCAGGAAACGAAATCTGGAAAGAGAAACAGACAGAGCATCCAAGACTGTCCTTATTGCTTTTTGTACTCTAGGTGAATTTTTATCTCTATGCATATCCTTCTTAAATTAAAAAAGAAGTGTTTCATATTGGTTTAATATTTTCTACATTAATTCTTATATGTCTAATCTAAGATTCTCTCCTCTTATGTTTCTTCTTGCCTACGTTCTTAATTGCTTTTCATTTAACTCCCTTTTTTAAGGGAAAAGTACAAGAACAAAACAAACCTAAACCTGTTTTCTCACAAGCAATTAAAGTCCCTCTGCTGTCACTGATTTTTCCTCCTCGTTTATTCCCAATTCTCTTTTAGTTTCCCTTCTATTCTGCAAGTGCATACTTTCTTCCTCCTCATCAGTACCTCCAGATCTTTGTCTTCATATCACCACCACTGCTTTATGTATGTAAACATTCAAGGTTTCTGTCCACACGTACCCCCAAAAGGCAAACCAGAGCTCCCTCGTCCATTCCCAGTGCTTCCCTCTCATTTACAGTCACCACCAGAGCAGAGGGTGACAACTGGTGGATCTAAAAGCCACTCCACAACCCTTCTTTACAATCCTGACCTGAAACGCAATAGCAGTTGATATTTTCTCCTTTCCAGAGGTAATAACAACATAAACTACAGAGGTATACAGCTGTCATGACAAAATATCATTTTCCTTAGCTGGGGAGCAAAGTCCTCCTTTCTCTTGAAAATAATTCATTATCAAGGACAAGTTAGGTAAGAAGACCAAAGCTGAAGTCCTCACTCTCTCAATGAGAAAGAAAAACACCTATTAAGAGAAGAACCATAAGGTGCCCAAGTGTGATGAAGCAACTCAAAGGCACTTCAAAGGCAGATATTTACCAAAGGAAGGTTATGCTGTCAGTCTGGTGTGATTTCAAAGGTATTGCCTTTGAAACCAAATCATTAATTGGCCTCCAAACCATTAATTTGGACGTGTACCGTTGTCAACTGGATAAATTACATGATGCCATCAAACAGAAGCACCCAGAATTGGTGAATCACAAAGGTGTTTTTGTTACTCCGCAATAACGCTAGACCATGTACAAGTTTGGTCACTCATCAAAATTGCTGCAGCTTGGATGGGATGTGTTACCACATCCACCAGATTCACCAAAGCTGGCATCATCAGACTGCCATTTGTTTCATTTACCATAGAAATGGTAAAACCTTCCCTGCTGATGAGAATATCAAATCATTCTTTTTGCCAAAGAAAGAGAATAACTTTTTTAAGCACAGAATCATGGATTTGCTTCAAAGATGGCAAAAGGTAATTGAACAAAATAAACAATGTATTATTTAATAAAGTTTTTGTTTTCCATGAAAAAAAATTGAAAATCACCTTTTATTTACCAGAAAAAGTTGCAACTACTTTTTGGCCAACCCAATAGGACGTGTTTTATTTCTACTGTCTGTAGTTAATGTTGGATCAATGGAGTTTTATCCCCTTGCTTGCATCATCATTATAACTAATCTTTGTTTCAGTTTACATAAGTGTCCTCCAAAGATCAGGGGAAAAAATATCCCTGTAATAAAAAGGAAACTGATATACTGCATCAAGAGCAAAAACCAGAGAATACTGGGAAAATCAATAGGTTTATAGACAGAAGGCAGAAAGGAAGGAAGAGAATAAAAATAACCATGTCATGCAAACCAGAAAAGATTTAATGATTTATTTTGAATAAGCTAAGCCATTTATACTGCACTGACTAAAGAAAAACTTTTGTAGTATCATTTCTGATACCAGTACTGGAATTTCAGTCCATGAGCTACATCCTTACACAGAGGTAAATGCATATATATACACCACATATCTATGTATGAAGAGCATGTATCTGTGAGTAAACTTCATATATGCAAACTCTAGATTAGTTCCCTCCCCATTTCCAAAATGTATGTGCTAGTTACAAGTTAGCGGGTTTCTATCAGGAACATAAAACCAGACACATCCAGCCGAAATAAGAAGATATTGCATTGAATAATTCTTCTGATACATGAGTCATAAATAGAGCCAAAAATATTTATACTTCCCAGCTGAAATTCTAGGTGTTCTTTCTAGTCCTTTAGTTTTCGTATTGATGACTACTAATAAGCCAAAACCACCATTACTATCTGCATATCTCCCTGAGCTACTTACAAAAGTAATCAAAAAGGTTGATATCACTGTAACTTTAGGGAACACTTAATAGCAAGGATATACACTGGAATTTGTATCAAGATACAGGTTTTATTCCTATATCATTAGAATTAGTAGTACTTATCTATTTATTTCAGGCTATATTGTCCAGATTATTTACTTCTACACAGATATTTGGGAAATTGCTTTGGTGGTTTATAGTTCTAGTGATTATTTCCTGATATATGCTTTGTATATTCCGCATTCTGTTCTGCTTCAGTCCTTACAGGTTCTATTTTTCCAATTTAAACCCTTTTAATATTTCCAGTAGAAAGAAAAAAAAATGAGTTTACCATATTAATGTATCTCAGATACCTAGCAATATCTATTAAAAAAAGTTATGGCCTTTTTGATGCATTTGACTAACTCCTAATTTTCATTTGATGTATTTGCAAGCTTCCCCACCACACTTTTTCCTGGCATTATAATTAATTTTAAATGACTACCTCATCCAAACAGTTCTTGCCAGATTCTAAATCAAGTTATTTCTAGAAAAAAAATTATCATTTTTCACAAATAGCCTGACTGAAACCTCTAAAATTAGTTAAGAGTTTACAGTCTAAGGCTATACTTCATACTTTTTGGCCAGCTTTTTCCGACATTGTTGGCTCAGGGTTCTTTCCAATGGCAGGGGGTTTTCTATTTGTTTGGTTTTATTTTCTTGTTGCTCTTGTTGCTTTTGTGTTTTTTTCTCAAACAGATCCTAGATAGCTCCATTGAAGTTACAGCTACACAGCCATCCTTTAATTTTGCAGAGCCTTCTTTGCTTTTTTAGCCCCAGAAAAACTAATGAGTAGCAAGGTAATACATTTTTTCTTTCCCTTTAGTAGGCCAACTCCTTACTACTTTTGTCCGAATTAAAAGTTATCAAAATCAGTATTCACAGATCTGAAGTATCATGGAAGAATCATAGGAATCATTAATACGTAAGAAACAATCTTCTTATGCAGAATACTCTTCAGAAAAAGCAATATAATTTATTTCTAGTTATAACAAGTCTATAATTGTTTCCATCGTGATTTTACCTGAAAGAACACAATAGCCATCCTTGTATATCTGTAGCAGTCATATGAAATACAAACACACAAAGACAGTGATTGTTTCGGGCTTTATTACCCACTGAAAGTCAGCCAAGCTAATGCAGAATCACTCTCAAACACAGTGGTTTGTGGCACACTGGGGGAGGTCTGCTGAGTACTCGCTCATCATGCTGGTTTCCTTCACATCCACCTGCTAAGCAGCATTAATATATTGCTAGCTAAACAACCTCTTGTCCTGGAAAGTTAGTGGCTGGCATTGTAAGTATCTTTGATCTATAGGCAATCACAGACCTTGAAGTTGCAGTGTAGTTAGTATGCTCATCATTCGCGCTAAATAAAAAGCCTGAAACAAAACAATTAAGCTTCTTTATAGAGTGACATAAACAAAATAATAGATGCTACCATTAAAGATATTGAGCTACATGGCAATAACAGAGCAAGAACTAACTGGGAGAGAAAAGCAACATTTCTCAAGTGACTAATTCCACATACAGGAGTGGGCACATAGGTAGGTTTGAACTGAAAACATCAGAGGGGGAAACAGGAGAAAGCTCCAAACAGAAGACAAAAGCATGAAGATGAGGAGGCATTGGGAGGCCTAGAAACTGCACAAAGGAAAAGTATCTTCTGTATTCTGGAAAGCAGGATATCTTATACACATTTGATAAAGAAACAAAAAAAAAGATACCTGATAGTGCGAGGATTTTCTTTGTTTTGCTTTTTCCTAGTGGAAACCACTCAGAGCCATGGTTGGAACTAGGTGATGCTGGGGGAAAGGATGATGGTGCTTTGTACACATATTGCTGGTAGCAGCTATAGATACCAGCCTTGTACCAAATGACACATATGCAAACCAGGTAGGTTTCTCCACCCCTTCCAAGCGTACTCTCCAAGCACACATCCTTACGTCCTCTCCAACAGCAGATTCTTCCCCAGCAATACTGGACTTTAACAACATCTTCAACCACTTTTTGTGTATTTCCCTAGTGTATGATCTATTTCCAGCTCTGCTCTCCTGCTCAGGAATCAGCCCTCATCCAGACATGCACTGGCTTGGCTGTAAAGTAAGTACTGGCCCTTGATCTGTGCACAGGTGCTTACAGGAATAAGAAACCAGCTCTGGTCTGCCTGCAGTAGCCATGACGTACAGAAACTGAAAAGTACATTCCAGCTTTCCCCTAACTGCTGTCTAAATAGATATCATATGCTAGCAGCATGAAAATTGCATGAGGTTTACTTCAAATTTCTTGTATTTTTTAGCCAGCTGTAAATAACAAAGCATGCATACAGAATTAGTTGCACATGAATCAGTATAAGGTTCTTTTCCTCCCCATACTCAGGCACAGTGGCACTTTCAACACCACCTTCACTTGTTTATTCTGCATTAGTCACAATCAGATAAACTGCTTAGGCCCTCACTTTAATAGGCTGCACATACAAATCACTTTTTAAAAATCTTTTTCTGGCTCTGGGCTGCTCAGATGCAGTTACATCTTAGCTCCTAAATTTATTTCTGTGAATTTATTAAGGCTTTCATTTTGAAAGGACTCTTACTTAGGGATTGGAAAGCTTGATGATTTTGATATTTAAAGCCAAATTGCATAGTACTGGGAGATACCTCAAGTTTTTCTGGAGTTCAGCACTTGAACAGAACCAAAGCACCTCCAGCAGGTTTTCCACTCTGGATTTTGTTGCTTACTAACTGAAAATCTGCATGTCTTTATGATCCCCAAGAACAAGAGTACTTTAGCAAGTCCAGCTAAAATGAAACCAGCCAGGTTATTTCACTTCTTCAGCAGGGAAATGTGTTGTGAAGCTGCGAGGTCACAGCATATTGGTCACAGACCGTATTGCAGATCTGCAATCAGACCCAGTAGTAGCAATGAAAGTTAACTGTGATTTATTGACTCTTATACAAAGTTGTATTCCAAACTGTTATTCCCAATGACAGAATCAGAAGATTTTCCATTACCATTCCTGCAGTATTTCCAGGAAAATACTCACAAAGAAATCTACAGAAATTACTGCTGTTAGGACCCTTGGTGGTTTTTTTCCCTCCTGGTATTTTGTTTGAATATTTTGTTTGTTTGTTTCTTTTTCTTCTAAACCTTTTTTCCCCCTCGAGTCTTCTACCACCACATTACCAAGAGAACACAGAATATGGAAAACAGAGTTCAACTAATTCCTGTACACAACATAAGAGGTGGTCAACTAATGTGGCAATGAGTCAATCACATTTCTCTTATGCAAAGTATCACCTGAGAAATAAAATACTGCAGTGTAAGCTGAAAGGGAAAGGTGAAGCTGTTTAATTGCTTCCTACTTTCTTTAGCTTACCACAACACTCACTGAAAATTATTTGGAGGCATATAAAAAAATAAGGAAGGATTACAGCAGGATCCCATCCACCACAAAAACTCTATTCCCACTGTTAATAACATAGTTACTATTCTTCTTGTAATATCCTCCATAAGCATGGCTGCGTGTCAGTGGGTCAAATAGATTTATACTTTCCTAGTTATGTTCTTTCCTGTGAAACTGCCATTATGAGAAGACGAACACTTTGATAAAGGAACTAAGCATCTTTATCCAAAGGCAGTGGTGGAATCTGAATGAACTACACCATTTATGTATAAGTAGTCACAACTAAATTATTATCAACATGGTGCATCTGAAGGTTGGTGGGGAAATATGTAAGAGCAGATACCTGCTCAGAAACCAGTCTGTGTAGG
>NW_010165643.1:0-4659 GCF_000695765.1 Mesitornis unicolor | reverse complement strand
ACCAAAGCCACTGATAATCTGCTCAGCTAGAATTAATATTTTTCTATAAAACATACCATATTCCCTCTGCCTTTTTATAGTACATTACAGGGAAAAAGTGCTTGCCTTTTGTGTATTACAACTATAGGGTCAGCAGGTTGAAAAAGCATAGTATATTGAAAATTTGGCATCTTCCAGATTAATGAATTCATATATACTGGAGGAAAGTTGGAAAACAGATCTTCTGGACAGCTGAAAGATTTCAAAAAAGTGTCTTACGACCCAACTTGTAGATACAAAACTACAACTTTTGGAGAAAAAAATTCCTAAACTTAGTGACAACATCTACTGCATTGGACGTGCATCTACTTTCTGGGGCAGTATCGTTTCACAATTTTAACTGGCGTCCTGGTTTACTGGGACAGAATCTTTGAATCAGTTTTCTATTCAGGAAAACTGCATTTCTAAAAACACTTCAGTGCTGGTTTTCAGTCGTAACGAGCTGATAAGACACTTTGGGTTAGTTTCCAGCCAACACTGGAATGCAGGTTGTGGCAGTGATCAAGGGCTATTTTCAGTTCCAGTTTTACACCTGTCCCACCAACTTTTTCCTTACAAGAAGCTGCCGGGAGCAAAACCCAGGGCAGATGAACAAATTGGCCAATAGAATATATCCATACCATAAACATCACACTCACTATAAATTGAGGAGTTTGCTGGGGACAGCACCTCTTTGATGGCTGCCATCCCAATAAGGACTTGCCCAGTGTCCTACTCCCAAGGCCTACTCCCCCACCATATCTATGTACTCTATGTAACTCTAACTATGTACTTTATCTAGGTAACTGTATGTAGTTTGTATTAATACTGTTATTAATACTGGCTTTTATCATAATTTTATTAAATTTGTTTCTATTTCAACCCACAAGTCTCCTTTCCTTGTCCCGATTCCCCTTCCAAGGCAGGGAGGAGACACTAGGGGACAGAACAACTGCCTAAATGATGACAACTGAGTAGAAAAAAATTAAATACAATATTTAGAATTATGGAGGCCAAAGAAACATATACCTTTTGTTCAGTTAGATATATATCCAACTATTGACAAAATACAAAAAAGTAACTCAGATGGGAAGTGCATTATGGATTTCTTTTTTCCTGTGAGACAAAGCAGAGTTATAAAAATAATTTTCACATGGCTTTGCTATATTTTTCCTGCTGTAGTTACATTATGCCTAGTACAGAAAAAGCCTCTTGGGTTTAATCTAAGCCTTACTGAATGATATTAGATCATACCTATTCAATTAATATTTCTTTCTGTACACTATACATAACCTAAATTCTGTCAACAGCTGCAGAAGTCAGTCATTCAGGTTCCACGTGCAGTACTATTTGTGGATACCCTGTGGAACCTATAAGCCAGAAGGCATTATATTTAATCAACAAGAACAAGTGCCCTGAGTTAACATGATACAAGGAGACCAACTGCGTTATATCTCAAGGTTTTTGTCAAGTGTAGTCCACATTTTTCTGTAGTTTTAGCAAGTGCTTTACCCATTACATGCAAAACCCGTCTCTGCCTGCCATTTTGGCACACCACCAATTCAATGAAATGTGAAGCTGAGAACAAGCTGATAATCTCACTCTCTGTTGTGAGGCAGAAGTCATTCTGAAGTGTGCAAATATTTAATATAAGCTACAGTGAGTGACATTAAAGTGTCTAATATTCCAAGACTGAAGGAATATATGGAAAGAACTTGTAGAAAGTAGTCACCATAAAATGTATTGTTAGATATTACTGGAGATATGTCCTACATGAGGATACACAGACAAACTTGCTGGTGCACGAGTTTAAGTTTCTTTTCTGTTTCATAGGAACTGTAGCTGTGCAACACAGGCATGAATGCAAGAGAAATGTTTTAAGACAGTGACCTCAGATATTTGTGAGAGAAGTCCCTTAACAGTTAAAGACTTCCAGAATGCTGTCACCCCAATCTGAGTGTTATCTTGGGCCTCTACCCTCATACAACAGCCTGCCATAATTAATCAGCAATATTTCTGAAAAAGAAACCGCAATTTATGTTAAGAATAAGAGCAGAGATGCTGCTAGGCTGTTTTCAGTGACTGCACTGAAGGGCCAAAAGGCAGAATCGCAGCCTGTTAATGCAGAGCAAGTAAGCATGAAGAGTCATGAGAAAATAGGGACACCTAAGCTGATAGGCAAGAATCAACATTTGAGAATTTCAGAAGCTTCACTAGACTTTGAGGTCTGTAATCAAGGACCATCAGGGAACCAACACCAGCCAGAAACTACTGAAAGAAAAGAAATATACTGTGAAAAACTGAAAGTCAAGAACAGAACTATCAATACAATTTTAAAAAGCAACTGGAATTTGGTGCAGGGTCATGACTCGAGAAAGCAATTCTGTTTGTTGGCACATATTGCTCACAACTGTGCAATACATAGAAATAAAATACTGACTACCACACTGTAGCATATCACAGAGGTCACCAAACCAACTTGGAAGGTGTTTATTTCAGAGAGAAAGGTTCTTTCTTTATAATTCCTTCTCTCTTGGTTTCTTCAAGATGTCAAATGCCAGACTAGGTGAATATTTCTATGTTACTGACCTCAGTAATTACTAACCTCTTGCATTGCCATGCAACATAGACTTTAATTCAAGAGAAAACACCTTCATCACAAGGCTACACAAAGCAATGTGATATAAAGCACTTGATCACTAGTACTTCATTAGGATCTCAGCAGCCTACGCATCTGTGTGTCCTACTATTACCTCTGTTCTGACAAATGAGTCAGGACACACAGGAAGTACACCATAATCTGCCTTCTCTGACAGTCAACCTCCTGTTTCTTACCATATTTGTGCATGCAGTTGAAACTCCACACTGAAATAGAAAGCATGGAAAGATACCAGGAATAGGAGGACAGAGGAACACCAGGTTGTTGTTATGACAAGGGAACAACTAATTAAGCAGCACGGTTCAAAATAACTGGATGAGACGTCAAGGAAAGTAATAGTAAGCAAAATATTGAATCAGATGAAAAATTCAGGTTCAACAGTGTGTCAGTTAGTAGTCCCATGTTACTATGGAAATACAGGGTGATGATTTAAATATCTGTGTCACCATCTGAAATTTTAATCTCCTTCCAGAACCAGTCATGATACTGGTAATAGCAAAAACATGCTTGTTTGTCACTTACAATTGTCAGTCAAATATAAATTCTACTTCAATATGCAAAGCACTTGAGGTACATACATAAGAGGCACGATACATAGGAAGTGTAAGAATGAATGCATGAATAAGTTCCCAGAATTCAGAAGTTCCACTGAGCAAAATATATTTATTCTATGATGTTGACAAAATCAGAATTTTTTCTTTTTAAATATAGTGGGTTACCTCTCATTTGATCTCCTTTTTCAACAGCAAACTGTTTTATTCATCCATTTAATGTATTTTACTTAAAGGCTTCAGTTAAAAGATCTGCAACTGTAAATATTCCTTGACACAGCTAAATACTGTTTTTGTTCGTATAATTACATTTTTAATACTTATGTAATTGTTAAAGCGTAACAAAAATAAAAAGGCTAGCACAGAGCGTGCCACCACGAATGAGTGTGCTGGCACAATGCTTTTTGCCCCCTTTTGGTTATTTTGTTTTCTCTCAGAAATTTTAAAAAGCCTCCTTCTGTCTCCTGAGATACCATCACAACCAGCCACCCTCTAGTCAGATGCGTTTGCTGAAGTTGCATGAGCTTGTGTAAATTATGCATTCTATTGACTAAATATTTCATAATTCCAGTAAACAAAGAGTCAATTTCTTAATCAGAGTCCTTGTTACTGACTTTTTAACAAGCATTTTACACTTCTAGCTGAGTAACACAGAACACTGACAGCTGTAGAGGTTCTGAACAATCAACCATGTTCTTACCTACAATTTCCACTGATCAAGATGTCACCTAGGTGAATAAAAGCAGCAGATTTTCTCCTAAGCAGATGCATTCCCCATTGCATTTTATGCATTAGAAAGAAACGGTTGAGAATGTCCCACAAGGAGGACTGTGCCAAAACAGCCTCCAGAAATCAACAGAAATTTCTGCAATTCTGCCATGGGGATATTGAGTGATCAATAGGTATCTAATTTAATTGTCTCTAAAAATCCATTTGCATTCCCTTTTCAAAGAAAAGTGCCTATACTCCTGTAAGTTTACTTTTAAATGTATTTTGATGACTCCTTTCCCTTAAAAGGGAGATCTTGTGCAAGTGGTTTTAAGTGCACTAAAAAAATGTCTGTATTCATGAGTTGCTCTGAACTCTGCCTTTAAATAATCACAAATCTGTTGTGCTTCAATCCACTTAGCTACACTGAAAAAGTCACTGAAATTAAAGATTCCACTTATAAGCTGCCAGCTGTGAAAGTCCTGTTGTTTTGACTATTTTCCTACAGCACCTCTTGCAATTGTTGCATTGATGGTGCATGGGACAGGTAAGCTGCTCTGTTCAACTCTCCACAGCACATGGAGAAGAATCCATACTTTCCACACAGATAAAGCATTGTAGCAAGTAGAACCAAGAACTGATGACTACTCTCAAGGTACTACAGGAAGCAGAATGCACTTTTGGCCTCTGAAAGGATAATAACTGCTGGTTGTGCAATAGTCT
>NW_010165642.1:55711-60541 GCF_000695765.1 Mesitornis unicolor | reverse complement strand
CCCTAACGTTCTGTGATTCTGTGAAAGTCATCTCTCTGATCAAGAAATAGTTTGGGGCTCTAAGTCATTTAGCAGACTTGGAAAATTTGCTTTGGTCATACATTTGGTATTGATACTTCTGCCTGATCCATCTTCAAATAACCAAATGCTTTCTCAAATCTCCCATATGGAAGAGGATTTTACATTTTGTTATTAATTTTACATTGCTTGAATTTCTGTCTGCCTTTGAACATGCTACCTATTGGCTTCAACCTTCTGCTATGCTATAGGAGATGTTGACTTAAGTAGCCTCTCTCCAATCTGAAGAAATTATGAGCCTTTTTTATAAAACTGTTGCTGCCACACATTTGAACTGTTTTATATGCAGCTCTTGAAGGTTGGGTTTTTTTGGTAGTTTTCTTAAAGAATTTGTTTGGGTATTTTTCTTACAACTGTTACAGCCCCAAGGGACCCTATGAAGTATTTCTTGTTGGTGAGGGTTCTACTTCTGTGGAAGTGTAAATATGGCAATTACTGTCAGGTTGTCAAGACACCTCTTCCCTTCCCTCCCCCCACCCAAAGTTGCCTTTAACTGATAATGTTCTGTGGTGGCTTAACTTTGCTATTGGAAGGTGAGATTTCGCTGAGATATTTAGCATTGCTTTGAAGTTGTAACTGAATTGCATTTAGAGAGCATTTTTTCTGTAATTGTCTAGCCTGATTATTTAATCACTTCTAGGGGTATGTAGGTGACCTGAAATGCAAATAAGCAACAGTACTGCAGGCATTTATGCTTTCAGTGCTGTTTGTCATCTTGAATTTATATGCTCTTTCATAAAACCTTTGTGCTGCTTTTGTTTCCACAGACAGTGTAAAACTTTCTATTGTGGTAACAGTTCAGTAACTGTTAATTTGAGATATTGAGACCTGGTAATCTGCTTGCCTTCTGCGTGCTTTGACTGCCATGCGTTGAGCATGCTCAGTTATTGCATTAACTGGGAAGACCATGTTAGCTCTTCAGATGCTCTCAGGTCTGATTCTCAGATTATAGAGAGGTGAAATGCAATAGATATAAAATCTGCCTGATTGCATAATCAAAATATTTCAAAAATCTACTTTGATGAGTATGATTCAGTTGTTTTTTTAAAAAAGGTTGTTCTTGGGGGACATTATATCTGATCGTTATATATCAGAAGGAATTATTTACCTTAAGGTATGTGAGATATAACTTGAATTTGTACTGAAGAGTACTGGCAGAATAATCAGTTTGTGAGTGATGACAGATGACATTAACAAGGTGTTGTGCAGTCTATTTGGGCACTCTTGAACTGGCAGTTGAAAATGTCTTTAAAATGAAAGAGTTTTTTTGCCTTTTTAATATGAGTTTGATAAGTTGTGTGCTGCCTTAAAATATTGTTAAAATACTAAAAATGCTGACTTGGCAAGATCTCTTGTGTAGAGCAAAATTTCACAACTGGAGAAGAAATATGCTTATTAGTTTTATCTTTCTGTTTCTAGTGAATGTGTGAGCAGTGTATTGTGTATCCCGTTGGCAAGTCAGAAGAGGTAAGGGTTGATAGTCTTATGTATATGCATCATCAGTCTCCTTGCGTTACATTTTTATACGTCTACAGCTTAGAAGCAGGATTTTTTAACTTCTAGTATATCTTTGTGATACAGGAGTTCCACAGGCCGTCCTGACTGGACCTGCATTGTGGTTGGCTTCACCTCTGGCTATGTTCGTTTTTACACCGAGGTATGTTTCTCAGCGTGACACGCCCACAAGCAAGCTACTGAAATAAATACCTTTTTCTATAAATCTTCAGTTTCTGCTGATAGAGCACTTTTGCCTTCCCTAAGATAAGAGACAGAAATGTTCATGCTTATTATTCTTTCTCTTCTAGAGTGGAGTACTGCTTCTTGCACAGCTTTTAAATGAAGATCCTGTCCTACAGCTCAAGTGCAGAACATATGAAATTCCCAGGCATCCTGGTGTCACAGAACAGGTTTTGTCAGATTATTTCAAAAGTGATGTGGCGGTGTTATGGGGTATTGAAGGGAGTCCTCTCTGCGTGTCCTCTATGTCCTTTACCAGTTTTTGATGGCTGGACAATTTCTAAGAATAAGACACTCTGGATTTCTTGTTCTAGAAGTATTCATGCCTGTGTAGTTTTAGAATTCAGAATTTATTTGTATTTTTTTTGAGTAGTTAGTTAGTTCTATAGATTTGTTATGTTTTTCTCTGTCATAACCTTGCAAAAGAAGGCTTCATTCATTTCCTGTTAATTCATTTATGTGCACAAAATATTATAATCTACTGATGCAAGGAGAAAATGCAACTTGACTGGTGCCAAGAGCTACATGTACTCACTTATAAGAACTTATCTTGATTATTTCACGGAGAAGATAGCTGAAAATTAAAACAATCTTTATAGGATAGTGCTGGGAACCTGCATGTCATTATGAGTAATTACTGCAGTGAAAGCTCTTGCAAAGGTCAAGCTGTTTAGTAGAAAAGCCAGCTTGCTTTGCTCTTGGCTGAGCTGGCATGTTTTATGTAGAAAACTAATGAAGTTACAGAAATTTCCGAGTTTGCTTTATGCAAATGCTCCTGTGATTTAGCATGACGTTTTGGGATCAGTTTTGAAATATGGAAGCATCAAGGAATTTGAGTCTTGAATTTATATCACCAAATTAGCATTTATGTGCCCAAATGGTAATTCAGGCACTAATCCAGTTTCAGACTTTGTCTCACAAAACCTTGATGCTTGCATTCTAGATAAACCTGTTTTTCTGTGGCCTTCAAAAGCTGCTGTAACTTCTTGTGTTTTCTCCCAAAGCCATTAAATATATTAAGCAAACATAAAAGTAGTTGAAAAAAGATAAAAATATAAAATTATGTGCCTAAATAACGTATTAATGTATTGGATGGTTTAGTACTGAATTTCTGTAGTTTTGCTTTATTCTGTTGCCTGTGGCTTGTTAGATATTAACTCTCTGGATAAAAAGAAGCTGTTATGACAGTAACAGTGATTTTTTTTTTTCTTCTGCAGAATGAAGAACTGAGTATCTTGTACCCAGCAGCAATTGTGACAATTGATGGTTTCAGCCTCTTTCAGTCCCTTCGTGCGTGTCGCAATCAGGTAGCAAGAGGTACGTTTAAGAGCACATATTTGTTTCTGACTCTTCTAATAGTACTTTACATTACATGAAATTTACTTCTGTTTGTTAAATATCAAATCAAGGTGGAACTGAGTCTTCCTTGCTTGTCCATCAGTATATAGGCATCTACTGCATTGGAGCACAAGTTGTCTGAGTAGCAGTGACTGTTTTGTACATTCTCAACACAATACTGTATACTGGTTTGGGCTGGGATAGAGTTGATTTTCTTCACAGTAACTGGTCTGGTGATGTGTTTTGGATTTGAGAAAAACAGTGTTGGTAACAGACCGATGTTTTAGCTGTTGTTGAGTGCTGCTTAAACAGCATCAAGGCCTTTTCTGCTTCTCGCGCTGCCCAACCTGTGAGCAGGCTGGGAGTTCACCAGAAACTGGGAGGGGACACAGCTGGCACAGCTGACCCCAACCTGACCAAAGGGCTACCCCATAGTATGTGATGTCATGCCCAGTGATAGAAGCTGGGAGGAGAGGAGGAGAAAGGGGGAAACATTCAGAGTTATGGCAGTCTCTGGCCGTGAAGCTGGTTTAGAGGAAGCATCAAATATGTGTCCTTGTTCTAATAGTCTTCCCTAGACATCTGGTTTTAGCTGTGCTCAGATGTTGATCTGCTGCACTAAATGGTTCCCTGGGTCTATCTAGTAATGTCTGTTCTTATCCTCTTAATGAAAAGGTAGCATTTCCATGGAATATAAGAGAAGGCAAAACACTTGTAAATCAGAACTTTAAAAACTGATATTCTGTGAATGATGCCACAAATAAGAAGGGAGGCAGAAACTATAATGAGAAATATCGATCTGCTTTCACAACCGGAGCATGCTCTACTCTTTCACTGAGAGAAGTTCACCATTTACAGAGAAGCACTTACAGCTAGTTGTAATATCTGCAGCCAGAGTGCTATATCTTCTTTCATTCTTGATCATTTGTACTTGTCATAATAGATATTTTGAAGAGTTTCAATCATCACTTTAGTTTTACCACTTCTTACCTCGCACTGTTACATATCTAATGAATATGCTGACTTTGCAAATACTTTGGCAAGAGGTTTCTCCACTTAAACATGCCCAGATCACAGAAATAAATTGTAGTATTTTAAAATTGTGCAGAATATTAAACCATAAATGACTTGTAAAACAAAGCTCTACTCAAGTACAAAATATAGTTGTGATAAAATAATGTGCAATTTTATTCAGTTAATTTTTTAAAGTGTTTTAATTTCATTAAGGTTTGTATTTCAAAAAGCCATTAGAGCTCAGCAGATGTTTAGATGTATGTTAACTTACAGCAGTAAGGCAGTTTTGTGGCTTCACATAACCTCTGTTATGCTAGTTCTTTGTCTTTTACTCAGTAGGAATTTTTTTGTGTTTTATCAACTTTTGTCAGCTGCAGCATCTGGCAATGAGAATGTTCAGCCTCCACCGTTAGCTTATAAGAAATGGGGTTTGCAAGATGTGGATACAATTGTTGACCATGCTAGTATTGGTAAGCATTTCTGTTTAATTTCAAATATTTGTCTGAAATGGAACTGAATGTTTTAATGGTGTTAAATTTGGGGTTAGAGGACTTAGCGAGGGACAGTAGGCTTCATTTGTCTTTCACCTTTTTCACAAGAGCAGGTAAGAGGTCAGAAGGGGGCTCATGAGGCAGGTGAAGTGAATTTGGTAGATGTGTTTTC
>NW_010165642.1:12633-55680 GCF_000695765.1 Mesitornis unicolor | reverse complement strand
TGCTGAACTCTAAAGTTTGTTGTTTTTTTTTCTTCTAAAGAAACCAACTATGATTTATAATTAACGTGCGTATGTTAGGTTATTTCTGCTGTATTCTTTCGAATTTCTGTGGTTAAACCTGTTCTGCCTCCCTCCCCTCTGAATGTTGGCTGGTCAGTCAAGAAATCAGGAATATATTTAGACTTTTAGAGCAACTGCATAGCTTTGTTCTGAAAGTATAAGACATTCACTTTAATGTTTTTGTTAGGCATCATGACACTGTCTCCTTTTGATCAAATGAAGACTGCCTCCAATATAGGTGGATATAATGCAGCTATAAAAAACAGCCCACCTGCTATGTCTCAGTATGTTACTGTTGGATCCAATCCTTTCACTGGTTTCTTTTTTGCCCTGGAGGTATGTACTACAAAGCTGACTTGCTGAAACTTTGAATAATTAATCCTTCTCTTTTTCATATGGGTATTTCTGAAGTATTTCTATGTTCATTTTATGCTGACATTTCCCCCTCTTCTTGATCTTGGAATGATTTGGAGTACATGTGATAGTAATGTCTACCACAGGTTCCTGCTAACGAGCCATTTTATTTTTTTTCTTAAAATGAATGTGATAGACAAGTTGTTTAGTTTTTTTTTTTTTTGGTTTGGTTGGGTTTTGTTTTGTTTTGATTTGTTTCTTTTTTCCCAGTTGTTAATTTAAGGCCAGTGAAGTAACGTGAGGTTTTTAAAAAAAACATAGGTTGTGATTGTGTAAACATGCATCTCAGGGTTTTTGGAGGCCTTTGGTCTTTGATCATATACACATATGGCCTGAATATACTGTGCTGATTTCATATAGTGGACCTACTACTTGTAGAAGAAAACCACAACCTATGCTTAATGATACCAGTAACACACTTACCTCTCCTGTTTTAATGGAGAAGGATGGCAATGTAGATGTGTGTCTTGTACATTCAGACCCTATGTGTATGCTGTCCTTATCAGGACTGAAAGTTGATTGAAAATGCTAAAATCAGAATTTTGATTTTTATACTTGCTTTTCCAATGTGCTTATGAAAAAACTGCTTATGTTGATATTTGCAAGGATGCCAAAGGCATAAACCAGCTAACTCGCCTTGATAAATCACACGCAGGGTTTTTTTAACTTCTGTTGCAGACAAACATACAGAGCTACCAGTGACTTGCAGGGAGATTTTGAAATTGTACAGAGATATCAGAATGGCTTTTCTGGGGGCAATGAATTAAAATTTTGCAGAGTCTTAAAACTATGCTTTCTGAGCTGAAAGTCCACAGGAGGCCTGAAAAACTATTCTGCAGTTAAGTTCAGTGTAAGAACTCTTTCTTGGCTTTCTGAACACTTTATTCCTTCATTTCAGAGTGTCTCACAACTGACTCTTTCTTGACTTTCTAAACACTGTATTCCTTTCTTTCAGGGTAGCTCACAGCCACTGTTGTCTCATGTTGCCTTAGCTGTTGCAAGTAAACTGACTTCAGCATTATTTAATGCTGCAAGGTAATAGCATAAAAAATACATTAAAATGTTTTTGTAGATACATAATAGTTTGAGGACTTTTAGGACCATTAGTATGACTTTCCTAATGTTTTTCTCTATTTGCAAGTGGCTGGCTTGGTTGGAAGAATAAGCATGAAGAAGAACCTGCCCAAAAACAGAAACCAAAAGTTGAACCTGCAACCCCATTGGCAGTGAGGTAAGTTTTACATGCTGTCTCAATTTCTTTAAATCTCTTGTGTTTTTAGTTGTTTGAATTATTTTGAAAGGTGCATAATTGATGAACGTTTATTCTTCTTGATTTGAGGCAGAGATGGTAGTTTGCAGGTCATTTGTTTTAAGCTTTGTATAATTTCAGTATATCATTCTGGACAAATTACTAATATATTTCACTTCCAGTGTCTGGGTTCATTGTTACTGTAAAAGAACAGGGTGCACAGTTTAATGACAGTATAAGTATGTGACTGTCAGTCCTGTAGTTTATCAATGAAGAGCATCAAAGTGGCCACATGAGGTGCTTGCTGCTTAAGACAGTTTAAAGCCTCTCACAAAAATTAGGAGGTATCCCATTTCACTGTTGATTGTGGAGAGAGGAGAACGGGAACAACAGGTTGTAGCCTAATGTCTTCAAGGAAGGTGATAAGAGACTAGATTAATGACTGATTGTTTTTTCTGATTTTTTTTTTTAAGTGTTCTCAAGACTTACAAAGTAATCCGCTGCTCTGAGATCCTTGCCTGACAATGCATCACAAGGCAGTTGCTTATTGTAGGTTCTGAACTTTAGTTTTCAGTGGGACTTTAACAGACATACAAGATTTCCCTTTAGACAGCACAAAAACTTATTTCATACTTTGCTCTTAATTTTACCCATATCTTGTTACCTTAAAAAAATAAATTGTAGCCTTTATAAGACACTCTGTTCACTATTTCTGAATAACAATAGCTATCTAGTGTTTTTACTTGATTTTTTTTTTTTTTTTTAGGTTTGGACTTCCAGATTCCCGCCGCCATGGTGAAAGAATATGTCTTTCTCCATGTAACACTTTGGCAGCAGTAACAGATGATTTTGGAAGGGTTATTTTACTGGATGTTACCAGAGGACTTGCAGTTCGCATGTGGAAAGGTATGATGGTGTAATTGGTATAGCAAATAATATTCTTTAAATACTGACGCTTCTTATGTTCAGGCTTAGAATTCCAAGTATTTTTCCATTATTGAGAATTACTTTAGTACATTATATTATTCAAACTAGATAATAAAGGCAGATGTAATATAAAGTCCATAAGAGTATTGTTGTACCAATCCCTGAAATAGTGATACGGCCTATGGTAAAAATTCAGTCTGTTTAGTTTGTATTATATAGATTTATTTTTTTTCCACAGACTGTATCCCAACAGAAGGCTTTTGAACTAGTAATTTTTTTGGGAGAACTTTAGTTCTATTCTCAGATATTCTTTCTTTTGATAAACTCTATCTTATCTTCTTTAATTCTGCTGAGACAATAAACAGAGGCTTGAAAAATCAGTGAGAAGTTATACAACTTGTTACATTTTTATTTCGTCATGGTGACTGTGCAGGAAGGGAATGTTCAGTCTCATCTAAACTGAGGGCGTTTTGATCAGAAAAAAAAGCTCTCAAAATGTTGATTGGACCTAATGTTACAACAACTCTTATTTTATTTTTCCTATAGAATTAAAATTTTGCAGCTTTTTAGGAGATGGAAGATAATTTTTAAGAACAGACAGAAAATCTCTCTTCTTTTTCTCTCTTCTACACTACTAAGTCAGAAGATTAGTGGTCATTAATGTAGTAGCCACTTCAGTGACACACTAACAGTGTAATAGCTAGAGTAAGCACGTTTCTCCTGTGCATTCTCCTTCTCTCATATTTTGAACCTTATTAGCTATAATATTCTGACATTCTTGGACTTTTTTTTTTCTTCATTACTGAGAGATTCATATTATCTATGAAGTACTGTTAGAGTCTTAAGCTTTATTTGATAGTCAGGCACATTTACAATTTGCCAGCCTTTCCCCAGTGTGACTGAGTTGTGAAATAGCATTGTGGTTTTTTTGGTTTTGTTCTTTTAAGCAAAGCTGTCTGCTGAATTAAATCTTCTGGATTGTACCTTTTCTCACTAATCGAGTTATGAATACTTTTCAACCTTCTTGATGTATCTTTTTAGAAACTTGTTTTATACATTTGTATTTCACTTGTGTTTTGAAGTCTTTATTTGTATGTGCTAAACCATTACATAGTTCAGTGATGCCGTTAGAGCATTTCTGCCTATTTTGTTTAGGAAGATTTTATGAGGGAAAATATTTGCATTGCCTAGAGAGAGAAAGGGAAGATGAATATTTTTATTGGGTTACTAAAAATTGCATTTCAATGATGAAAACATATGAATAAAAGCTGATATATCCTATTTAATAGATTATACAAAATTCCTTCCTTAAATCTTTTTTTTTTGTTCTGAAAGATGAGAAATCTGGACACTTACTCCAGATCTTTCTTTTCTCAGAAGCTTTTGCACTGGTGTAACATCCAGAGTACAGACCTGATGAGTTTTGAGGTTTTTTTGTTGCTTCTCCCAGAAGAACTTTTTCCTTCTCCAAAGCTTTGCGGGAGGCTGTATTTGGCTCCGAGGAGTCCTCTGGTGAGCCCAGCTCTGAGTTGATGGACCGTAGTTTCTGACAGGAGTCTGGCAACTGGCCAGCATTGCACAATTTGAAACAAAAGTTTAAGATGTTTTGTGCTGAAATAGTATTTAAGTGGGTGGTGATGTATACTAATCATGTATTAATTTCTGTACACTAATGAACTTCTGTCTTCTCTTGAAAAAGGATACCGTGATGCAGAAGTTGGTTGGATACAGACTGTAGAGGATCTTCATGAGAGGGAAGCTGAGAAGATGGACTTTTCTCCTTTTGGAAATGCACAAGGCCCAAGCAGAGTAGCTCAGTTCCTTGTGATCTACGCTCCAAGAAGAGGCATTCTGGAAGTATGGAGCATGCAGCAAGGGCCTCGAGTTGGTAGGGAAATATTGTAGGTAAGGAACAGTTATGCATGTAGGTTTATGGGCTGTGCTGCTGCTGTAAAGTGATATGTGGATATGCCAGTGGTAAAAGTGGAAAGTGCTGGCAGGTGCTTTTTGCATTGTCCACAGTTCCTAGTGAATGCAGCTGGTTGTTTTATAGAAAGGGATTTTGTCATGTTTCATCACTCCACAGTATTTCCTAATAAACACATTTAGCAGTTGTTGAACTGTAGCTTTGTAGAAGTTGTCTTCTTTTTATTCAGTGTGTGGAAAGGGAAGGCTGCTAATTTTGTTCTTCACTGTAAATGCCATGGTTTTTGTTGGTTTCAGATTGTTGTATCCTGGTTATAAAATAATGGGTCTGAACAACGTGACCAGTCAGGGATGGCAGCCCCAGACTTACCAGATGTGCCTTGTCGATCCAGTCTCTGGAAATGTAAAAACTGTCCATGTACCTTTCCATTTAGCACTGAGGTAAGGACTTTCTGTGCTCCATGTAACCAAATTAATTTCATTATTGTTTTTGGAAACAGTGTTTTATTTAAAGAGAGCAATTCTGATGTTCCCTCTCAAGTTGGTAATAGTTTTATTGGTTTGTGTCCATTAACTTGATGTTTACTAATGTGATTTTACCTTAAAGTAGCATAAATAATTTAATAAATATGTTTTTTCTGAATCATTCACTTTAGTTCTCTTCACTCATAAAATTAAAATTATTTCCCTTCAGTGATAAAAAGAGTGAGCGAGCAAAGGATATGCATCTAGTGAAGAAGTTAAATGCTTTACTCAAAGCTAAAGCCTCAGATCCGGGTAGGTTCTCTTGTATAATTTCTTAAGATTATATGTTATTAAATGGTTATTGTTTGTCCTCTAAGTGTGCAAACACAGATATGATTGTGGTGCATTCCAACAGCTGTATGTGCTATGAATTATCACTTTCAAGTAGCTTGTATTTTTTTTATAAGCTACCAGATTAAATTTATCAATACATTCATACAGGGATCCAGTATAACCCTTGTCTGCCATGTAAATCTTAACTAAACCGTACTTTGAGTGCTTGTGTGAAACATGATGTATTGGCAACCTGTTATGCTATGTAACGGAGTTCAGCATTTGTCTCTAGATGCCCTTCTTTCTGTAGTATATATTTCTTACAAAAGACAGATTTGGAGTAAGAGATGCCACTGAGCTGTTACTTTGTTTCATTTTCCTCACGCTTATTTTGGCAGCTTTTGTAATAAAGTCTTCATCTCTATAGCATGAATCCATATGCTTCTTAGCTGTGGTGTGGGTTGGCTTGATTTTCAGAGTGCATTTGAGAAATACGAATTGCAGTTGTGATTGTCTTTGCAGATTTGATTGAAGCCGAAGCAAAGGAATTAATACTTGATATCAAATACCCTGCTACAAAGAAACAGGTGAATATTTAGTGGCCAGTATACTTAGCATATATTTTTTTCTAATATTAATCCGAGTGCTAGATCTTTCAGAAGATGTTATTTTTTCCTAGAGTTACTTCAAGCAAACAGTTGAGCTATTTTGTTGCAATGTGGTGGATGTGGTTTATTGGTTGAATTTTTTTGGGGAGGGGAGTGGTGGGGAGGGTGGTCTGGGGTTTTTTGTTTGTTTAGTTTTGTTTGTTGTTTGGTTGGGTTTTTTTAAAACAACATACTGACTGTAATTAATTTTGACTTGTGACTTCTCCAAGGCATCTTCCGTGATAAAAGTCAAAATAATAAAAAGAGAGCAAACCTTTATGTAGGATCAAATTATGCCACAAGTATATGTGAAGACAAAATACAGATGAAAAAAATAATTGTTTAAGTTGTGCTTTGTTGGCTTACCTTATTTTTTTACAGTAAAATTAAGTAAATGTTTAATTCTGTTTAATGTCTGCTTAACAGGCTCTGGAAAGTATATTGACAAGTGAACGTGTGCCACTTTCCTCTCTCACAAACATCACTCAGACATTAATGGATAATTTAAAAAAACAGGGTACGTAGATATTTATTTTACAAATATGGAGAGGCATTTGCACTTTGTCTGCAGTGCTGTAAGACTATTGTAGAGCTATTCTGTTTCACAGGAAGACCAGTCTTGTTCTGCTTAGTTTTGCTGCTAGATAGCACAGGATGTTGCTACTATGTAATTCATTTTTTTAAATACAGACTGGAAATAGCTTAGTAGGAAGTATGCTTTGCTATGCTTGCTATGTGCCTAGTAACTTGTGATGATACTCAAAAAAGGGAAAAAACACAAACCCCCCGGAAAACCCAACAGGGCTGGGTACTTGCATCCAGTAAAAACTTCTTTTGGGAAGAAGCTTTCTCAGACTTTTTCCTGTAGAAGTTTTAGGTTGTTCTCCCTCTCCAAGGAAGGCAGTAAGGTTATGGTACTTTGGATCTGTGAATTTTAAGATACTAGAGGCACAAAATCCTGATCGCTGAAGATCTGAGCTCTGGACAGATGCCTATTATCTCATATGTTTTGCTAGAGATTGTGGAGTCAATGTCAGGAAATGTCATTACCCATTCAGAGTCTTGTTGCTGAAAGTCTGCAAGTTTGTTTCTTTGAAATTATGCACTTGGATCTTTCTGAACTGGGTGAACCTTGTTTGTGCTTGGGGTCACTCGATTTTGGAGACCCAGCTGGGTATTGAGGAATAGAGGGGAGAAGCATATGCCTGCTGTTTCCTTTGCATGTATTGGGACTTCTCAGCAAGCGAAGTCTTCTTTGTTTGTTTGTTTGTTTGTTTGGTGGTTGTTGTTGTCACTGGTTCACTTTAGCTTGTTAGAAGATGGGGCTTTAGCAACAGGAGTCAAGAAATCCCTACCGTTGTTGTGTGGAAGGCCTGAATAAACCATTTGTCAATTAGAAGGGCCATGTCCCTTGTCCTGCCTCAGTGAGGACATGACAATACAAAGACTTGAGAGGAAATCTTTCACTTGTGTGTTTTTTTTCACCATTTTCTTCAAGTAGATAGAGGAGATTGAGAGCTTCACACGTGCAGTTCTCTACCTAGTTTTGGTCTGGCATTCTAAATCCCTAGCTTTATCCATTTCTATTAGAAGTCCTAAAAACCAGAGAAAAATGGAAACATGCCCTTTTACACTGAAGAGAGATTGACAGAACTGTATACTTACTGAGGTCTGTTTGTTTGAGTGTATATTTTTCATCATGAATATCTTGTTGTTGTACATAACATTTCCTCACAGTCACAATAAAGAACAGACTTGGCTGATGTTCGAGTCTTCTAATTTCAGAATAGAAGTGGCACATCCTTCCACTTGTGCTTAGTGGGTAAAAGACAATGTGAAGCAGATACTGGGCTCTGTGAATTCTGTGATTGTGAAGAAAAGGTCAGGTGACTATGCAGCAAGCTCTGTGCATTTCTTTTTCGTTCGTAGGATTTTCAGTAGCAATGTACCAAAGTGTTTAAGGGCTCATAAGGAGAAAATTGTGTTTAGAAGCTGTTTCAGGTGAAGATGATATATCCAGATACGTTTTCTGTAGGAAGGTCCTATTGGGATCTCTGAAAATGCTTTATTTTAAAACAGATAAGTTGGAACAGAGGGGGTTTTTTCAACATTGTGTTAGTGTTAGCTTATATTCTGATTACTTTAATTGTTACTGAAATTGGAATGTTGATAGATATATTGAAATTTCTGAGACAGGCAGCATCTTGCAGTGACGAAATTGAATTCGTATCAGTAGATAGCAAGCTGTCTTCTGATGCAAGGAGTATACTTAAAATATAAGCATAATGATTAACATATAATTGTTTGATGTTTCTTGATAAATATTAATAATTCTTGGTAATTCTTGATCAAAGAAAATCTGTTTGAGACTTAGTGTATTTCAGTTTCTGGCAGTCTCTGGTTTGTTCTTGAACCAGGAAAAGACAATAGATTTGTCTTTGTTCAGTTCTACATTGTCAATCTCCTTCAGTTTAAAAGTGAGCCTGATACGTTTCTCTAATAATTCTCATAAAACTATTTCCTGTTTTATACTGAAGAAGTTAGACTGAGTTCTCCAGTTCTAATAAAGGAGGCATTTAGTGCAGCCACAAGGTATGTTTCACTATTCCAGACTGTATATTCTTGTTCAAATGCAGTTTTATTTATCCTCAGAGCTTGAGTGTGTGGATGAAGGACTACTGCACTTCTGCGCAAACAAGCTAAAACTGTTACATCTTTATGAACTTGTTAGCAAACTAAATTCCGAAAGCATACAGAAGGACACTCCACCCTCAGATAATGTGAGTAAATTAAAAGTTCAGTTGTCTTATAGAATCGAGTGATGCTCTAAGCATAAAAATAAGCTTTCAAGGCCTTGGATAAAATAGGTAGGATAGCAAGTTACCTGGCTTTGTGATCTGGAACTTTTAATGAAGTAATTGTTTTATAATGCCTTTTTTTCCCCCCTGTACAAATGCCTTGTAATTCATCTACCTAATATTCTTTTAACAGTCACACAAAATTGAGACAGAAGTGAAAACAGAACCAGGATCTCCTGGTTATAGGAGATACCAAGATATCAGTCCTTCATCCAAAGTACATAGAATATTCTTATGTTTCTTTAATTCTAGAGAGGCATTTTGGGACCAGTAGAAATTACAAATTCTGATGTTTGCTTATGTAGCATCATAATTTGGCTTGCTTTTGATATAATTTATAAAAATGATTATACATTTATAAAAGGCATACAGAGTGATATTATATGGGCTTGTTTGCTTGATGGGTGATTGTTATACTCTGAGCAGGATCTAAATATGGGAAATGTCTCTGTTGAAGTCCTTAAAAATGAAGCTAGACAAGGTCTTCATTTGAGCTATATGAACAATTGATTTTGAGATTATTCAGTCATTTTGGCCCTTTTAAAAGACATTTTTTAATGTTAAAAATAAAAAACCGACTCTTCTGACTTTTATTTTTTACTGTGTTTTGTTAAACATCTGTTTGCATTAGTGTAGTGGTGTGTGATTTTTTCGGGGGCTTTTGCTTTTAAGGACTTGGCTAAACTGCTTCGGCTGGAAGAAAAAGATTTTCATAGGCTCCAAACTTTATTGGAGAACTACAAGAAAGAAAACTCCCAAGCTACTGTTCAGTTTCCTGATGAGAAGGATGACACATTATCTGTGAAAATGTTCTTGGAGTATTTGGAATATGAAAAGGATGTGATTAATGTCAAAAATATGGAAGATGGAGAATATGTGGCTTTAGGTAAGAGCTACCGAACTATTTGTCAAATTACTTAAAGAATGATTGTAACCTAAGATGGTATAAATATTTTAGCCTTAATTTGGGGGCCTTAACAAGCTGGCTTGCCTTGAAGTATTATGTGACAGTGCTGGTTCCAGAATATTACCTTTAGCCATAGGACAAGTCTTTCTACTTAAATGGGTATTAATACAAGTTAACTACATCTGTAGATATAATTAGCTTAAAGTGATGTTATTACTGTTCATTAGTTTATTGACACCACTGAGCTGGACAGTGGAAAGTAGTTACTTTAGAGACCAGCTGTATCCTGCTGTTTCTTTCGTGGTCACAGCACTTTAAGATTTTATTAATGACAGGACTGACTTTAGCCTCAGAGATGGGGGAGTTGACCAGAGGCAACACAGGACCACTAGGTGAGGGAATAAGTATGCCTTATTTGTGGAACTGAGGAGATTTTGTTGATCTGAAATAGTATGGATGAGGAGAGTGCCTAGGGTGTTGGTTGGACTGTGGGATGGGGTTACTGTCTGTAATCTGCTGTAGTTTGCAAATCTGTTCCAAACTGTCCTCGGAGGGCTCTTGGGAAATAATGAGTGGAAGCAACTTGAGTTAAAGCTGTCTCAAGGGCATTGATTTCTTTTCTGTGCACAGGTGTTGAATGGCATGTACTTTGTAGCTTTCTGCTTCTTTTGGTTTGAATCATCAGACTTTGAGAGGAATTGGGATTGCAAAGTTAGGCAGAAAAGCATGGCTCTGAAGAAGATCAAAGGCTGTTTCTAAGTAACCTTAGAACTTGCATTTTCTCTACTGTAACACTATATTTTGTTTTAAGAACTGGGGTAGAAGTATTCTTGTCCCTACTTCCTTGGACAGGGATCACCAGTAGCTTATCAGGGTGTTCAGCTGTAAACAAATGTAATTGAAACTTGACTGATTTCTTGAAGATCTTGTTTTTCCCTATTTTCCTCTGCCTCAAAGGGACACTCACACTTTTTGTAATGCTGATAAGATGTGAATTATGTAATTTTATAGATTTTTTTATTGGTTAAAGTATCACTAGTTTGCTATATAAGATATAGCATGGTGCCACATGGTTATGGGTTAGTCCATGGATAAACTTGTCCGACACTTCAAGCCTTTCTTTGAATTGAACAAAATGTGTAATCCAAGCAGTACAGTAAGTTTTGTTTTGTTATAAATCAATGTTCCATATGAATCCTGTAGTGGTAGGAACACTTGTCCTTTGTAATGAACCTTCTTCTCCATTAAGGGTAGACCATCAGAGTATCCTGGATTTAATTTAGTCCTTTGTATTGCACTCAGTGGGACCTGATCACTAGGTGAATTTTCATATAAGTATAAGGGGAGAGTCTGTGTCTTTAGATGTCTTTCATAATGTCAACTAATTTTTGCTTCAGGCAGCTTTTTCTTCTGGAAGTGTTTGTGTGGGGAGAGTTCCACAGAGCAAATGTGTCATGCGTTGGAATCTGCAGGTTTTAGCCCTCAAATCTTGTTGGTAAGATATTTATTACATACTTTAAAACTTTGATTTGGTATTTTGTAAACAAAACATTGAAGGAAAAAGTTCTGAATATTGACCTTTGGATTAATGCTGTATTCAGGCTGTGTTCAAATACCCCCACATTCAGTTCTTTAGGTGCTTATATTGATATTTCCCACCTAAGAAATGTCAAAGGAAAAGAAAAAAGAAAATCTTAGAGTAGAAAATGAGTATTCTAGTGGGAATGTCTAGAGTGTGTATTTAGGACCACAAGAAGATTTGTTGAAGATTTCTTCTAAAAACAAGGAAAAATTAAGAGAGTAATTAATTTCAGGTACTGATGCATTTGTTAAAAATCCTTTTTGTAAGCAAGCAAGAAAGCTTAAAATGAAAAAGTTTTTCAGAATCTCTAATGTTCAGACAATCATCATTCTATCATCTGCATGTAATTTTAATCTTTTGCTACTTTTCTTCCATCTAATGATCAATATACCTATTTCAGAATTACTTGCCTGTGTTAAGATTTTCAACTGTAATACTAATAACTACTAATGTCTACCAAGTTGAGATTGCTACCATACTGGCATTAGCTGGCTGTGCCTTCAAAAGAGGGTGTTTTCTAAGATAGCTTTCTAAATGAAAGATACAGATTGTATTGTTTCATTTCAAAGTCTGTCATAGGGTGCCTTATGCAATATATGTTTTCTATGTTAATGTAATAAGGACTCATGGTTATAACGCTTTTGCTCCATGTCTCAAAATTTGTTTGAGAAAGCGTTTGCGTTAGGTATATTGCAATATTAGAATTTCATTCTATTGTTCTAATTCCGTATTCTCTTTTTTTTTTGACAGTCACTCCTCCTCAATTTATGGCTTTCCAAGGAAAAAGATATTCTAGACAAACCAGATTCTGTTAGTTGCCTTCACAGTATGCTGTCACTTCTGAGCAAAATGAAAGGTGAAATAGGCATTTGGAACTCTTAAACACAACTGATATTAATTATTATTAGAAATTTACTATTCTGACTGGCAATACAATCAAAATCTGAAGAGTGTCAGAGTTAAAGGCCACTGCCTTCCCTTGCACTTTCAAACTTCACTAAGTTGACACAACTCCTATTTGGTACCAGATGGTGGCTGTCCAGCTCCCCTTCCTCCCTTTTTTTTTCCTGCCTCTCTACCTTGTACTTACTGAGTCTCACAATTCCCCCAAGTTGCTATAACTCATTAAGACACCATTATTCTAGCAGCATTTGTGTACCAAACACCTCTGTAACTTGAGGGGTACGCTATAAAGCCAACTTGGCATTATTTGGGGTGAGTTGTGTAATGAGCAAATACTGATTCTCCTACCTCACACAGAGCTGCTATGGATATGTCCATGCCAGGTTCCCTTATGTCTGGTTCACCATAGGGTACCATTCAAACTGGAAGCATGAATATGTTACTGCTGCTGTCCGAATAAATTGACTCTGCTGATCACTAGGTAGTCTGAAGAGAGTCGGCTTGAGTGCATTGAGTACGAGTGGCATCTTGAAATCACAGAAGCAGCAGTCTGCATTGTGAAGTGTTATTTTGTAATATACCTTAGATCTAGTAAGTGTGGAGCAGGTTTTACTACCTAGTGATTTAGATCTATTGCCTGTTTCCTACAAATTAAATTTGGAGGATGAGTAATTAATATTCCTCTCTTTTTTAAAAAAAATAAAATTCAGTTGCAATCTAGAAATTATATGCTACATATCTAGAAAAAGATACTGTGTAATAATTGAAAATTGCTCATAATATAAGCTGCATTAATAAAGTGATGCTTTCAGAGGTGGTTGCTGCTTTGCTAGTGTTAATGCCCGATGACAAAAGTTGAACCTCCTGCTCTCCCTTTCCCTGGCAGTTGCTATAGATGAGTCCTGGGACACCCAGTCGGTTTCCCCCTGGTGGCAGCAAATGCGTACAGCTTGTGTGCAGTCCGAAAATAATGCAGCTGCCTTGTTGTCTGCTCATGTTGGACATTCTGTAACTGCACAGATAATTGACAGTGTGACAGAAAAAAAGGTAAGTCATCTTGCACTTCCCCCTTTTATTTTATTTACTGTATCAGTTCCATGCCTACTGCTGTCTTTGTAATGGAATAACATCCTCAGTGTTAATTTGCCATTCTAACATGGGTGCAAGCATGCCATCCTGCAAGCCTGAAAACTTCTATTTGAATTTGAAGAATATTATGCTGAGGTAAATTAATGACATATCAGAATTGTTTGCTGAACATATTTAAATATGTGATGGGGCCTGTACACTATTTTTTTTCTTGTAATAGCACATGATTTTTACAAACATAAAGCCTATGCAGTTTCCACATAAATTTGCAAGTTCACTGAACTTTGGATGCTTAATCTTTTTTAATGCAGCTTTGATTTTTTTTTTTTTATTTAAATATATTGGTGAATTTTCTTAGCCCTTACATCACTGTGCTTTACTTCTTAAGGTATTGTGTTGTTGGGGTTTTTTTAGCAACAAGTATCTTTTCACAAAGTTGTGATTAACACTGTGAACCTCCACACAGTATTGCCATTCAAAATGGAAAAAATTCTTACATTCTTAAATAGCACTAGGCATATTTTTGTTTTACTACTTGCCTTAACAGATTAGATGGAGTTTAGGTGATGTTCAGCCTTATAAATTGACTGTCTTATAGATTATAACTAGATTACTGGGAAACATTTTTGTGTTTTTGAACATTCACTTTAACTATTGCAATCATGCATATTAAAACTGTCAGCGTTTGAATAGGAATGTTGGTATGTTGCAACATATTATGCTTTACCCATATGCTCTCTTCTTTGTCACCTTCCCTTCTGCTTTCAAAAGGATAAAGCAGCAGCTTTATTTCCCTCAAAACTTCCCTTCCATAAAGTCATTTGTTTCTTTCCCCCCGCTTCTTTTTTCCCTACCATCTTTTGGCTTAAAGCCTAAAACTGTTAAGGCCAGAGTTTGCTTTCTTGGAGCACAAAGCTAAACATCTGCACCCTACTGGAAAGATATTTGGGCATCTTGACAGAGCGCTTGCTGATAAACATGAGATTTATCAAAATAATGCACAGAACTGTGATGTGGTGTGATCGAGTGTTTCTAGGTGCATGATACATAGTTTTTAATATGGTAGGAAATTGAAACGTGGGTGGATTAATCATATATGTAGGGAATGTGTATTAAGTGGAGGACTTAAAAGTAAATCTTTTTTGAAGGGATTCTAAGCCATTTTTCCAATCAAATATTAACCTTAAAATGGGACTATAAGATGAATGTAAAGGTCTGTTTATATTCATATGCTGTTATTTAAGAATCTGTGCATCTTGTGAGCAGTGTGGGATATTAATTGGTGTTTGCATAATAGCACACATCTTGAACTAAATTGTTTTTTAAAATACAGTTGCTCTTAGGATATAGCTTTCCATTTTAGTACTGTGCATTTTTTAACAAAACTGTGCTACTTTAAGTGAACAGACCTAAACCAGTTCATGTGTTCTGTTAGTTTTCCCAAATAATTGTAGGTTCGGACACAGAATCCTGGGAAGCACTTTCCCTTGATACTGAATATTGGAAACTTTTGCTGAAACAGCTAGAGGATTGTCTGATACTTCAGACACTGCTGCATAGCAAAGTGAGCCAAAGGACAAAAAGAGTTTCATCACTCCAAACTGAGCCTTTGTGCAGGCTTTCTGTAAAGAAATTGCTTGAAGCTGGAAAAGGTACATTTTTTCTGTTGGGAAGATGGTTGATTGTCTTTACGATTTCTGAGCCATCCTTACCTTAATTTATGATATACACTGCACTGGAAATTGTTTTGCTGGTTACTTTTCTCAATTTAAAAACCAATGCAAACCATGTAGAATAGCATTTTAAAATTGCAAAAGAGTATTACTGTAAGACTGTGTTGTAAGCCTCTTATCAGCTGATTGGGAAGCTTTCCAATTTGCAAAGTTATCCTTATGTAATTAACAGTATGAGTTAAAACTCCTATCTCTTCTCCTGTCCTTTGATTCTGAACCATAAATTATCTGGGATGGATTGACTGTGCCTCATAATTTCTTTTTTTTTTTTTTAATATCCTAGGAGGTATTGCTGACACTGTAGCAAAGTGGGTTTTTAAGCAAGGCTTCAGTCCTCTTGTACTGAATTTAGCCCAACACAAGAACAATACTGACAGTTCTGAAGAGTCTGTAGAAATGCGTACTAATCTCTTTCTTGAGGAACTAGAAGCAGATGCAGGCTTGGAAACAATCCTGGGTAAGAAAATAACATGAATTTTCCAAATCTGAGATGTTTTAGTTGCTGCTGCTGTGAAGCAGCAGAAGTTATAATGGGAAGAAGTCTTGTAACTTCAGATTTTCTTTTTCTAGAGCTGCTGCAACTAGCATACCAGCAATTTCCATGTAGTCTTGAAGTGGATGTACTCCATGCACATTGCTGTTGGGAATATGTAGTGCAGTGGAATAAGGACCCAGAGGTAAAAGAATTTCATTTGTGGGGAGTAGCAGTTAAGACCAACTCAATACAAGCAGTTTCACAAGTTTTGTAATAGTTCATAAAAACTTCTGGTAAGAAGACTGACTTTGAAAAGCATACTGGTTACAATTTTCTGTGCTAAGTGACAAGAACAAATTGAACTGAGAAAATGAATGAAGGTCTTGAGGCTGAGTGGCTGGAGTAAAAATTAAGCTTCCTAGCACAAATGGATTTTGTATTTGAAAAATGACTGTAGTCAGTGGAGGTACCTTTCAGCAAAGAGTATGTTAGCAGTACGTATCCTAAAACAAAGCCCTGAATATACTGCTGAAATCACAGTGAGTTTCATGATTATTGAAACATCCTTTGCCACGTGCATGTGTGTTTGTCAGATAGTAGTAGAGAAGACTGCAATATCAGAGTAACTTAAAAGTTTCATAACTGTCAAAAAATAGTAGCTTTAAAGTAATCTACTTGGGCTCTTTAAGAATCTGTAGTTTACACTTAAAACAAGTTTTTGAATAATATAATAACTTGTTCTTTTACTTTTTGTTTTACATAAGGAAGCATGTTTTCTCAATAGGTCCATAGATCACCTAAGATGCATCATTAATGCTCATGTTCAGCATGGTAAGTATGAATCATAGAATCACAGAATGGTTTGAGTTGGAAGGGACCCTAAAGATCACCCAGTCCAACCCCCCTGCCATGGGCAGGGACACCTCCACCAGACCAGGTTGCTCAAAGCCCTGTCCAACCTGGCCTTGAACACTTCCAGGGAGGGGGCATCCACAACTTCCCTGGGCAACCTGTGCCAGTGTCTCACCACCCTCACAGTAAAGAATTTCTTTCCAATATCTAATCTAAATCTACCCTCTTCCAGTTTAAAGCCGTTACCCCTTGTCCTGTGACTGCATGCCTTTGTAAGAAGTCCCTCTCCAGCTTTATTGTAGGTCCTTTCCAGGTACTGAAAGGGGGGACAGTACTGGAAGGTTTCCTGGAGTCTTCTCTTCTCCAGGCTGAAAAACCCAAACTCTCTCAGCCTGTCTTTGTAGGAGAGGTGCTCCAGCCCTCTAGACATCTTCATGGCCCTCCTCTGGACTCGCTCCAACAGCTCCGTGTCCTTTTTATATTGAGGGTCCCAGAACTGGATGCAGCACTCCAGGTGGGGTCTCACGAGAGCAAAGTAGATGGGGAGAAACATCTCCCTTGACCTGCTGGCCACACTTCTTCTGGTGCGGCTCAGGATACGGTTGGCTTTCTGGGCTGCAAGTGCACATTGTCAGCTCATGTTGAGCTTCTTGTCAGCCAACACCTCCAAGTCCTTCTTCTCAGAGCTGTTCTTGAGCCATTCTCTGCCCAGCCTATATTTGTGCTTGAGATTGCCCTGACCCAGGTGCAGAACTTTGCAGTTGGCCTTGCTGAATTTCATGAGGTTCACATAGGCCCACCTCTCAAGCCTGTCCAGGTCCCTCTGAATGGCAACCCTTCCCTCCAGCATGTTGACCACACCACCCAGCTTGGTGTCATCAGCAAATTTGCTGAGGGTGCACTCAGTCCCACTGTCCATGTCACCATCAAAGATGTTAAACAGTGCCAGTCCCAGTACCAACCCCTGAGGAACACCACTTGTCACTGGTGTCCACTTGCACATCGAGCTGTTGACTACAGCTCTTTGAGTGTGACCATCCAGCCAATTCCTTATCCACTGTGTGTACCATCCATCAAATCCATGTCCCTCCAATTTAGAGACAAGTATGTCATGTGGGACAGTGTCAAATGCTTCGTACAAGTCCGGGTAGATTATGTCATTTGCTCTTCCTGTATCCATCAGTACTGTAACCGTAATGTAGAAGGCTGCCATTTTTAAAATTTGGGGTTATGTTTGCCCTTTTTCAGTCAGTGAGAACTTCATCAGACTACCAGGACTGCTCAAATATGATGAATAGTGGCTTAGCAACTTCATCCACCAGTTCCATCAGGACCTGTGGATGCACCTCATCAGATCTCATGGACTTGTGCACCTTCAGGTTCCTTAGATAGTCTCGAACCTGATCTTCTCCTGCAGCTGGTGGTTCTTCATTCTCCCAGTCCCTGCCTTTGCCTTCTGCGACTTGGGTGGTGTGGCTTGAGGACTTGCTAGTGAAGACTGAGGCAAAAAAGTCATCAAATACCTCAGTCTTCTCCATATTCTGGGTAACCAGGTCTCCCTTTTCCTTCTGGAGAGGGCTCACATTTTCCTCAGTCTTCCTTTTACCGCTAGCTTACCTACAGAAACTTTTTTTATTGCCCTTGATGTCCCTGGCCAGATTTAATTCTATCAGGGCTTTAGTTTTCCTAGCCTTCTCCCTGGCTGCTCAGACAATTTCTCTGTATTCCCCCAGCATATCTGTCTTTGCTTCAACCCTCTGTAGCCTTCCATTTTGTGGTTGAGTTTGTCCAGAGTTCCTTGTTCATCCATGAAGGCCTCCTGGCTATTATTAAAAATCCTTGCTGAAATTGTAAAACAACAGAATAAATGATTGTTGACTAGTATAAATGTATGTAGTTGGTAGTAGTGATGGCCATCACTACATCACAAAACAAAACAAACCCAACAAAAACCCCCCAAAACCACAAAAAACCCCAAGACTTGCTGTTGACATTCCAGCTTTTGTTTTTCCTGTTGAAACTGAGTTTCTATCAGAACCATGAAAATAAGCTGGTTAGGTAAAGTTTAACTAAAAACATATTAAAATTAAATTGCTCTGAAAATATTTTTATTTGAATTAAAATAGTGGCACATGCTTCTTGCTGTCAATTACTTTTCATGTGTTTCCTGCATTTCTTGATAATCTGTTTTAGTGGATATGAGGACAATTGTCTTTTTTGTAGGCTATTGATGTATGAAGATAAAGTGCACTCTGTGCCTGGCGCACTATTCTTAAACCTTCATGTCTACCACCAAAGTTTCTGTGTACCTACGATGTTTAACCCAGTCTGCATAGTATAACAGTTTGAATGAATGGTTCCTCACACTTCTGTCTGTATTTGAGCACCAAGGTAGTTATGAGATCTCTCTTCTATTCACTTGGCGTTTACAAGTTTGTGCTTGTTCCAGGTATTGCTCTGATGATGTGGAATACATTCATTGTAAAAAGACTTTCTTCTGCTACATATCTAATGGACAAGGTGAGTGCAGTGTTGTGACACTATTTTTCAGGCTGAATTTTTATTATTAACTGAAAAGTGAAACTAGTATTTTTAAACTATTGTTCCTTTTTTTAAAAAATAGGTTTAGAATATATTTGACTTAAGCATCAAAAACCTCCCTGTTTATTTATTCTGTAGGTAGCTTTTGGAATTGATGAAGGAATGCATTTTCTAAAACATCCAGTCCATGGAACAGTTAACTATAGGCAGCTTTGAGTAATAGCTGATCAGCACTGGCTGATGTGTGCTGAAGACTTATGTGCAGTGTTAGCTTGTAATTGCTAAATAATAAAATGTATTTGTGAAACAGTTTGAAACTATATATGTGCATGTATATAAAAGTCGGGAAACAATAAATAACTTAAAATGTTTTCTCCATGCCGGTTTCCTGGTAAGTTGTTGCCATGAATATTTGAGGTTCCCACGAGCAGCAGCTTTTCCAAAAGCTCTGGTCCACGTTTTGCACGTATGAACTCTTACTCTGCAAAATGCAGAACATTGTGTGGATGTTGCCGAGCATTTTAAACTATTGCTACCATTGTAAATGAGCTTCTGTTTTAGTATGAGGCTTGTTTGCTGTGAGTTATAGCAGTCTTTTGTCCCTTCAGTTTTTTCCTGCTTATAAATAAGCAGTGGATCTGTTTACTGGAAAACAATTCTATTCAGGGCTGGAAGACAGTTTAGGAAGAGTACAGCCAGTAAGTGATAGATCTGTTTAAATTGCGTGAGGGAAATCTGTCTATTGGTTTACTGGGTGTAGAGCAGCAGCTAAGTGCTTTTTTCAGCATAAAAGCCCAGATGCAACGAGAGAAGTGTTGATGGTGATTTAAAAAAACAACCAACCAAAAAAAAAACAACCATAAAACCAAGCTCAACAAAAACTACCCAGCACAAAACCCACTAGAATTTGCTATCTCATCTTCTTTTATTCTTCTCCTTTGTTCCTCTCATTTTCTGCATTTGCTTTTTGTTTAGCTCTGTAAAAATCGAAGAATATAATCTTCCTTTATAGTTTTGTATAGTCTTATAGTCTAATAGTTTTGTATAGTTTTATAGTCTGAGTTGTATGCAGTTGTAGAAGGTGCTTCTTCTGCAAAACCTCTTGTCCAGTTTTTCTGCATGCCTTTATGTAAATTCACCACCATTACTTCTGTCTGGATGAACACCTGCAGAAGAGATGAAGGTTTTTATTAACTAACTGGTTTTGCAAACATCTGTTACCTCAAACAAGTATCATGTAATAACAAATGTTGCTAACTTTTAATAGTTATTTATGTATGTTTGAAAGCTGGGAATTAGTCCTTTAGGGTTTGTGTTGTAGAAGCAGCAACACAACTGTTCTCTCACCAACTTCCAGAAAAATACAGTTTCCAAATCTATTGACACTTAGTCCCAGAAGTGGCAGCTGAAAGTGGTCTTGAATTCAGACTATGAAACAGCATGATGGATCACTTGAATTTGAATTTAAATAATCCCATGATTCAGGGCCCTGGAATCTCATTTCAGCTGCTGTTCAGACTCTGCCATGATGTTGTAATCATGACTTTTATTTTATTTTGTGCTGTGGAAGAGAGAACTCCCACTGTTGTGTGTGTGCTTCATCATGTTACAGGATGTGATTTGGCTTGTAGAAATTGGATCTCTTAGTAACATTCCTAAACAGGATGCGATGCTATGATTCTTCTTCTTTTCTAAAGAATTCAGATAGGCAAAGCATTGAAACCAGGTAGTAACCTTCTTGTTAGACCTGTTCCATCTCAATGAATACACTGGAGCGTTCACCCTTCCTTTCCTCTTTCCTTGTTCCGTATTGTTTCCTTCTAATGTCACACTTGGTATTACAGCTCTAGTTCTGTATTCTAGAAATCACTGGGAATTTTTTAGCTGCCTCTGAGATGTGAATGAGGACCTTGGGGCCTTATTTCTAATCCTAGACTTTAAGAAGGGTGAACTAAATATGGACATCAGTGGTGTTCATTTTGAGTTATGAGCTGTATCAAATCTTTTGTTGAAAGCAGGCTATGCAGTTGCTTTATGTTGCATTATGTAGCTGTGATGAACTATTTTCTTGTTTTGTATTAGGAAAATAGTAATAAAAGGTTAAAACATGGGGTAACAGATGAAAATAATGTAATTGTGCTGATTATTTTTTTTTAACAGGTTGGAAAAGCTCCAAAGGACAGATTATGCAGACGGGCAAGTAACACTACTCTTGTCTAAATGGGGGGAAATACATAAAAATGCCTCAATTTTAATATTAGTCTGTGATGAACTTTTTGACATTTCAGAAAAATTCAAAATGCAGCCCTAGAGAAAATATTACGAATTTTAAGTAATGTAAGTTAATCTTTATCTGACAAAGTAAACTAGAACAGTAGTATAACTTTGAACATTTCAGAAGATAAACTTGAGACTATAAAATGACAAATTACCATTTTTTTTCATGTGTAATTTCATTAGTTAAAACTTTATTGGAAGATATGCTCAGAGAATAAAACTAACTTGATGTGATTACTTGAGGAATTCAGTCTTCTTTAGAGATTCAGTATTGTAAATGGCTGCATTTGGCTTTATTCCTATTTTTCCCCTGTTATTTCCAATTCTTTGTTTTACTTCAGTAAATATTTGTTTACCTTTAAATATAATGGGTTAATAAACGAAGCTTAACCATGTGTTTTATGTCAACAACTGTCTTCTTAAACATACAGAGCTAATAAAAACCTGTTTCAATTCCAACTGAAACAATTTAAATCACACTGTTTATTAACAGGATGTAGGTATGGGTGACACAGCAATGACAGCTTTTCTTGGCTGCTGTTCAGATCTTCTGCAAACATTGCTAGAGGTAAATTTTGATTGGTTTTTATTTATTTTTTTTCCGTAGAAAGTAAGGAACTAATTGATTCAAAATTAAATTTAAAGAATACGGTTGTGCTAACTTCTGTACCGTTCAGTTCAAATATTAATGAAATTCTAGACAATATGAAAATTTCTTTTTAATTTCACTGCAGAGAATTTGTGATTAAAGCTGTGACAGAAGGCCAATTTAGATGACATTTTGTGTGTGACTGCTCTTCTCTGTTGCTCTGGCAGGCTGACGTTAGCAGCGATGAAATGCAGGCTCCTGTCTTAGACACTGAGGATGCTTGGGTGTCAGTAGAAGGACCGGTATCGATAGTGGAATTAGCCCTTGAGCAGAAACGCATTCACTACCCGCTTGTGGAGCACCAGTTTGTGTTATGTACCATCTTGTACGCCATCATGAGGTTTTCTCTGAAGAGTGTGAAGCCTCTTTCGCTGTTTGATAGCAAGGTATGTCTTTTGAAAGCATACATTTTAATGTTACTATCCTTCCTCTTGGTATCTGTAACGTATGCTGGCTTTCACTCTTTAAACAATTTATGCGTAATTTTATGTAAGACTTTTAGTCCACTCTGGTGCATGAATGAAGTTGTCACCAGAATTCAGGCTGTGTCCCAAACTTGGTGCTTTTTCCTTATGAATAAAAGATTTGTAGTCCCTGGAAAATGCATTAAAATCAGCTCCTTACTAATTGGCTTGCCTGAGAATACGGCATGGTAAGAACACTGGATGACAGGTTTTTCTAGTTGCTTTGAGAAATGCCAGATCAGAGAAAACATAAATATTTAAGGTCAGAAATGTTATGTTAGTGTCACCGTTGTATCCATTATTGTTGATGATTATTCCAGAATTCTTAGCATCACAAAAAGAATAAACAGTCTGTCATTTAATGCATATAAACCTCTTTAAAAAAAAAATCACTGCATTTAAAATGCAATATATCTCCAGTCAGAGCTTAACCCTGACACAAAACAGGTACCACAGAAATTGAGCTTTCCTCCTCATAGCTTTACTACACTACAATTCTAAAAAAACCCAAAAATCAGCATCAAGTACTAGCATAGACTGTTATCTGTCATTTAATTCCCGCTGGGGAGAAGATTATTTAGTCCTGTAATAGATCTTCAGAGAATCTCAGCTAATGTCTGAACAAGAGGTTAAAAGTTTCAAAGACCATTTAATACCTTATTTCTGACAGGATAAGTCACTTACTAGACCTACACATTCATCACTGTCTTTTAACATGGGCATTTTTGTGCCAGTTTCCCTACTCTCTGCATTAGTACGGAGCAGGACTGCCAGAGATGCTTGGCATTGAGGATGTCACTGCTGGAGCATGGTAGGCTGAAACTAGGGCTACCACATGCCACAGTTCAGGAGCTTACCTGAAATTTGATTAATATGTAGTTCAAGAGACCTTAAAATTAAATGATGTGAGCTGTATTGATAGGTAATACATAAAATGCATTTTCGTATCAGCTAATCTTGCATTTCTTCCTACATATTATGCTTGTGTGCTGGTCTAGAGACAGGGACCAGGAAATATATCCAAACTTCAGCTCCAGCGGGTAGTAGATCAGGTACCTAATTTAGTAGGCAGGTAGTTTTAAGTTTGAAAGCAAATCCTTGACATGTTATGATTGCACAAACAAAAGTTGCTTGTTCAGTGGCTTTAACTTACAATAGCAATTTTTGTCCTTAAAGAGAGAGAGAGGATGCAGTATAAATTAAATGTAAAAAATAAGTCTGCTGCTTAGTATTGGATCAAGATGGATTACTTACAAGTAAACTTCCCCTGTGTCTCTGAGGCTTGTCTTTGGTTCTCAATTTTAGGGCAAAAATGCATTTTTCAAAGACCTTACTTCAATTCAGCTGCTACCTAGCGGGGATATGGATCCAAATGTATTATCCATACGACAACAGGTAGGTGTAAGTTTTGTAGTGAAAGTTCTTAAACTTCTAAAATTTAAAATAATACTGAAGTAACCTGCAATTTTTGCTTCCAAGTTCTTGCTCAAAGTTGTGAGTGCAGCAGTTCAAGCACTATGTTCATCACAGAAGACCAAAGAAGTTTCAGAAGAGGAATTGTTTCCTTTTGAAAAGGGGAAGAATTGGCCAACTTTAGCTGTGGACTTGGCTCAGTATCTTCAAATCTGTGAGGATTTGGTCAGAAGGCATTATGTCTGTGAACTGTATAGTTATGGGATGGATCATCTTGGTGAAGAGGTAATAACAGCTTTTAACAATTGTAAATAAATACAGCATTATGTCAGATTTTTTTCTAAAAATAACTTTTTTACTTACTTGCCTGATCCTTCCAGGCATCTTATCAGGCTCAAAAAGTCCCCAGGCTGCAAAAGTCTGAGGCTGGAAAAGTACCTTTTCAAGACCGATAATTACCCTCATTTTTGCTTCTTTCCAACAAGAATCTCTGTATAGCAACTAGTGGAAACATGATGGGGAGTTACACTACTGCTCTAAACCAGTACAGCCTTTTTTATTTTACTGTATTTGAGAGTTTCAGGAGTCTGGTTTTTTTGCCTGTGATCTCTTCTTTTAGGAAAAATTTACCAGTCTGTGGACAAGAAAATCCTTCCCTTTTGTGAGGGGAAAAGCGAACAAGATTATATGAAGGTTAGGAGTACGTTACTGAACTGTAAAACGGATTTTATATGCTCACGCTAATCACTGTGTTAAGTACAGAGTAATTTTCTGCCTTTGTTCACTCTTCTGCTGTTCTGAAGCTTTTAATGTGCTTTATTATGGTAACAGGTAACACAAGGAACGGTTTCTAAACTATTTGTCCTTTTATTATCGAGAGGCTTCTTTTAATACATCATTTCAAGCCTCCAGATATAAGTGAGCTGTGCCATGCTGAAACAGGTTCTAGTTCCTTGTATTTTTCTATTTTTCAGGCCTTTCTTCAGGTGTCTGACAAAGAAGTGCTTGCATCACAGCTGCTCATACTGGCTGGACAGAGACTGGCCTTCGCTTTACTTCACGTGCAGACAAAGGAGGGGATGGAGCTCCTCACTAGGCTTCCTCCAACACTATGTACTTGGCTCAAAGCTATGGTAAGTTGAGCTCGATTTAGGAAAACTGGTTGATTTTCAGACGCTTCTGTTCACCAAGACTGAGATTACATCTGAAGGACTCTTTCTTACTAATCAAAACAAGAATTTGTTCTCATTTTTCCTGGTGCTAGTTCTGTTTCTTGAAGGGTAAAGGAGTTTCATAGGTCAAAGTATCATCTTGAGTTAATAAAACTTCATAATCTGTTTTATACAGGTTCAGGAGGGTTTATTTGCAGCTGATAATTTGTAAAATTAATCTAATGCTGTGTTTGTTCTTTTCTATAGGACCCCCAAGAACTTCAAAATGTAGAAGTGCCAATTGCAACGACAGCCAAACTAGTGAACAAAGTCATAGAGCACCTGCCAGAGAACCATGGGCAGTATAACCTCGCCTTGAACCTGATAGAGGCCGTAGAAGCCATCTCATCATGACAGTCTTGGTTAGCACAGTTTGCTACATAGTGGTATAATGCATGATTTTACACAGTGAGGCTGAGCTTTACAGAAAGAAACTTCCGTGTGGCTCTTGATAAACAACAAGAAAAACAATGTTCCCCATCCGAGAACTTCAGAAGGCAATTTTAAATTGGAGTAATCTTAAATTCTGCACTAGTACAAGGATGTTTAGTTTCTAGTACACTTGTCAGTATCTGAAATGCTTTATTTATTTCTGACTTAAATGCTTTTTGCAGTAGTCTAAATTGGATAGAGTTGACAGCCATTTTAGTCTATTTACAAAATCACATCTTGTGAAATTCTATATTTTATGCTGGCAGTAACTGCTGCAGTTTCAATGTTTCATGTATGATTTGTTTTTCAAAACAAGCTGCAGAATTACACCCAGGGAAGAACTTCAGCCTCTGAAGTTACCACGTAAAGCCAATACTGCTTGCTCAGAAGCTAGAGCTGGTGTTGGGCTCATGCCTTGTAACTGTGTTGTACGTGACAATGACAACTGCACTAGACATAGGATGAAACGTGCTGGGGCCTTATGCAAAGGGAGAACAACCCACAGTAGAAACAGCTTGGGAAGGAGAATGAGATTCTCTGGACACAGATCATGTTTTAGTTCAGATCTCCCAGTATTGTCTCTATGGTGCTGGGCTTCAGCTAAAACTGGATTTACATGCCTCTCCTTTATTATTAAGCTCTGTTAAGTAGGTCAAGGAATGTCTTACTGTAAGATTGTTCCCCCATCTTATCACTGTAGAAGATGTAGTATGCTATAAATCTCTGCACATGTTAACTTGTAGCCAAAAACTGCTTAAATAGTTGACCCAACTTCACTGAAGATCTATAGTACTGAGTACTTTAGCCTTAAATCCACTTTTATTTACACTACTTACAGGGAATCATGTAGTGAGTATCTTCACTATTGGAGTGGTATTAAACATTATTATCTTGTGTCAGTTAGTACTGTTTACTTTTTACCTAAAGGAAGACCAGGAGAAAAAAATGCAATTGATGTAAGCTGTTTTTGTCTTGAAGTCAGCTGAACTGACTAGCTCCATCCTGTAACCTGCTCTACTTGCGTTGTCTGTAAGAAACATTCAGAGTATTCTGCCTTGCTGGACACAGGATTTGGTCTTATCTTTCTGAAGTGTGTGCTGCTGTCATCTAAGGGCTGGACTCTCCCTAAAAAGTAACCTTATGTGGGTGGCTTGTTCTACAAAACTGCCTTTCACCTGCTCAGCATCCCCAGTTCCTAATCACAGCACTTAATTGTAGCTTAATTGTAGCTGATGAAGGCTTTTCTTGAAATGGTTTGATGCTAAATGTTTAACTTGCTACAGTGGTATGAGATCAGACAGAGAAAAGACTAGCAGGAGTTCTGCTAAGAGTAAGTGGCCAGCCCTGGTCATTTAGGTACTTCTATCCTGACTTCCATAACTGATGTTAAAACAGCTACAGGGGGAAATGGAAGGCAGCAAGATTGTACAGGTGACTTTACCACCTTGCCTGACAGCACTTCAAACTTCTGCAGAAATGAGCATGCTCGAGATTTGGTCATCATGGAACCTGAGGGAAACCAAAACTGTTCCGTAGTTGCATTACGTTCTTGTATCCCAGTACAGCCGTGTAAAGGATTTTACTGTAACTGCGTATCATGTCAGAGCTGACACACTACACCAATCAAATCTGTAATGTATTGTAAGTAATACTCTGTATATAGTGCTATTTTGTGTCTAATTTGCTGTGGATTTGTGTAAATTGATTAAATAAAATTTGAGATTTCATTGTGTATTTTCCTTCCTTTTAGAGAATGGTGGCCACCACCTTTTCTTCTTCTGTTCTGTTTTACAAGAAGACTAGACACTGCAGTGTAAAAAGGACTGGTTCTCTGGGGTTCTGCAGAACTACCTGCTGACAAAAAATATAACTAAACAATAGTTGTTTCACTGCAGAGTTTCACTTACTTAAATGGAAATGAACTTCAAAAGAACTCAGGTTGCTAAACCAAGTAAGTCAGTCAGTTATTTTGAACCACCCTTTTTATTAAGCTGAAAAGTGATATACACAGTTAGGCATATGTACATAAGGTTTCCCTCCAAAATACAGGATAATTCTTAAGCATTTGGATCTACAGACTTTGGTACACAGACCTCCTGGCTAGCCACCACTTCTATACACCTCAATTCGCAGGACTCTGGAGCAGCTTGTGCATAGGCATTTTGTCTTCACGTGCTCCCTTTTCCAGCAATGACTTGCAGGCACCGTGGGCAGGGAGTGCTTGAGGAATCAGAAGTGTATCTCCTACAGCGAGGACATTTTGCTTTGGTAGCTGGGAGGGCTATAACTTTATACGAAGATTCTTCACGGATATCTCCACCTGTTAAAGCAAGCATTATTGCAGAGATCATCGAAGTGTAGGTACACTCAGCATATTCAACTCTATATATGAAATGAACACTGTGTTGTAGTACAGAAAAGCAGCAGATGCTGAGCACAGGAACCTATCTGGAATAGTCCTCTTACCTTCCAAGTTAATCAGAAAGGTCCCTTTGGTGATGTTTGCATCTGCCGGAGTTTCTTTAGGTAGCTCGCTCAGCAGTGTTGTCTGTGAAGCCATCATTATTTCATTCAGCTGTGAAACAGCAGAAGTTTCTTCAGCCTGCAGTGCCTAGGGAAGAGAGTTAATTTTTAGACTTGCACCTGTTTTTTGTTCCTCAGCATCCTCTTCCTCCAATATGTTAAAGCAAAAGCAGAATTACTGCGTATGTAATTGCAACAGCTGTCAGAGACTTGCTATGAAGAGAGCGTAAGTTTGTTTACATACATGTGCCTGTGTGTGTGTCTAAATAAATGCGTATATAAAATTATGGTTAAATCCAGCATCAAAACTGAGGTCTACTACTGCAGACTCTAAGCTGCTCCATTCTTTAAAACAAATGCTAAGACAGCAGTTCCTAATCAGAATGGATGATCTGAACCAAAAGTCTCATTTACTTCTGCCAGGAACAGCCCCCAACTGACAAGAGACCTGAACTGCACTGTCCAAAGCTCCCCCTGCAGAAATTTTCAAGTTACTTTGACCCTCACATCAAAAAGGCAGATTAAGTAGGAAGAGCACTGCCAGTGACTCTAGAACAGGCATTTTCAAGGAGTCCAGAGCTAAAACCAGCTGCTAGTAGTGTAGCTCAGGGGTCAGTGTGGAGCCCAGTACTGTTCAGCATACTCAATAACCTGGATGATGCAGCAGAGCTTATTCTTATCAAGCCTGCTGCTGATATAGTGCTTGGGAGTGGCTGAACACCAGGTGGCTGCACTGTTCAGAGGGAGTTCACCAGGATGGAGAAATGGGCTAGCAATTACTTCAAGAACTTCAATAAAGGGAAATGCCCAGTCCTGCCCCTTGGGGAGGAGTAGCCCCAGGCACTGGTACACACTGAGGGCCAACAGGCTAGAAAGTGGCTTGGCAGAGAAGGGGTCCTGGTGCAGAAGCAGCTGACCATGAGCCAGCAATGTACTCTCACAACAGAGGTGGCCAGCAGCATCCTGCAATGGCAGCAGGTTGAGGAAGGTGATCATTCCTTGATACTCAGCCCTGCAGTGCTGGGTCCAGTTCTGAGCCACCAGTAAGACAGAGATGTGAACTTACAGTTTTAGTCCAGCAAAAGGCCATGAAGATGACTGACTGGAGCACCTCTTGTATGAACAGAGGCTGGGAGCTGGGACTGTTCATCCCAGAGAAGAGAAGGCTCAGGAGGATCTTATTAATGTATACAAGTACCTGATGGCAGGGTTTACAGACGATGAAGCCAGGTGCTTTCAGTGGTGCCCAGTGACCAGCCAAGAGGCAACAGCCAGAAATCAAAAGAATAAATTCCAAGAAAACCCAAAACTGCTCTTTTACTGTGAGGGTGGCCAAACAGTGGCACAGGTTGCCCAGACGAGTTGTGGAGACTCCCTCCTCAAAACGCATCTGGACACATTCCTGGGCTACCTGCTCTAGCTGAGCCAGCCTGAGCAAGGGGCCAGCCCCTTCCAACCTCAACTATTCTGTGATTTTCTGGCAAGTACAAAGCAGAAGAAAGTTTACTGAAATTAGTATCTGTTGCATAGAGAACGTTGTTCTTAGTTGCATCTCCTACCTCCATTAATTCAAACAGCAATCCAGGCTCAATTACAATGACAGCTTCATATTCCAAAGCGTTCTTGCCAGAGATGGACCCAAGGAAAGAGTCTCTCATCGCACATGCACCTTCTATAGCTTCCTCAATGCCAGGCTTCTTCCACGCTGAGCTTGCATTGATCCAGCCAGTACGAAACACGCCCTCCGAGTCTTCAAAGCAAACAAAGGAATTTTTAATTCTGTGTCTTTCTATTCAAGTGTTTATTAACTGAATAAAAACGAATGGCATATCTCTGTATTTGCATTCCTTTTAACTGTGCAATTGAACAGTGCACTAAAATAAGCCCTTAGAAATTATACTTTACCTTTCTTATAAGGGATGTGCTGGAAAACCTCCTCTGCCAAGTGAGGAAGAATTGGAGCAAAGGATCGGACTACTACATCTAAAGCCTCCGCTAGCACAGTTTGACAGGAACGACGCTTAGGATCATTTTCTTCTTCGCAGTAAAGCCTGCAAGACAGAGATGAACGCTGGAAAGAATTTACATGTTTGTTACTGGTCTTGCTTAAGAGCCATACTTTCAGGACTGCCACTGAAAGTCTGCAAGTCTGACCTAGCTTGCCTTTCAAAGGAAAGCTTTTCTTAATCGCCCTTCCCAGCAAGCACAGTGCTATAGCTACAGGACCACTTGGACATGCAGCCACATTTTGTCATAGGAAAGGAGATTTTGTACAGGGCATGTTAATTTGCATTGTTTGTATAGAAGATGATCTTTCCTCAGGGAGCTGAGCCTGCAGCTCTGTCAGCCCTTTGTGCTGGTTTACGCAATTTAGCATTTGGGCTTTTTTCTCCCCTCCCGTCCCACCCCCACCTTACTTGCATTCCAGAAACTAAAGATCAGTATAGTCCCCTTACCCTCCTTTGCCCATGAAACATACCTTTCAAAATTTACAGACATATCAGTCACATCATGAGTCTTCACCCGCTTTTTAGATCAGTAAAAGACATTATGTTGCCCAGATAAGTGCTAAAAGCCCTTCCCCCTACCTTGCCAAATCCAGATGCAAACACTTCTAGGTAGAAATACAGATCCATGAACCTATCTTTAAAACTTTATTTAGTTTTAAATGCATATGCTTGAATACCTTTCAAAATGATTCAGCACCCCTAGTGGACAGAATAAGAAGCACATGATGACAAAAATACTCAGCTGAAAGCAGCAGTAGGCTTTCACCTATGGGCTTTAGTGCACAATACATAGCTGTCAAATGTTCTCTGACACAGCTGAATTCACTCAACATTTGCCTGGAATGTTATTACCTCCATCTCAATCTGATTTAACTTGTTTTTTTCCCTTTTAAAGGCAGCAGTAATGAACTTACCTGTCTTTGATTATGCTGAAATAAAAGTTAGACAAGTTTCTGGAACAGAACGCTTGCAACAGTCGAACAACTTTGCTATAATCGTATTCTTTGTATGCAGCTGTAACCTGGGGGAGGGAGCAGAGATAAGAACAGTGTATCGATTTTAATTGCGTGGCAGACAATGACAGCCCCAATGAACCTGAACTTACAGAAACTCTAATGAGTGACACAAAGTCTAGGAGAATCTTTTATGTAAAGGTTCTAGACTCTATAAGTTTTCTGGTTTGGTGGGGGGGGGGTTTGTGCTTTTTTTTGTTTGTTTGGGGTTTTTTGTTTTGTTTTGTCGGGTTTTTTTTTTAATCCCATTCTATCTATTTCTGAAGACTTCTAATTTGAGGCCTTGGGTGGGGGGGAGTGGGAAAAACAGGTCGATTTCAGAACCAAGTTTTGAATGTCAGAAACAAGGTCCTCCTCTCCAAAGCTGAAACAGGCTTAAGGAAGTGCACACTCCATTCAACAAACCTTCCTGGTCATAATTTGGCTACTTGATGCATACTTTTTCTCATACACTTAAAGAACATTCCCTAGAGGGTATAACCAGTGAAAAACATTACACACATTCATCTAAATACAATTTACCCCTACCTTGCTGCCATAATCTTGCAATAAATGCAGCATGTATTGATCTACTATGTACATCTCTGAAGCAGGGATGGAATTGGTCTCTGGGTTGAAGCCAGCCATGTTCCCCAGCATGAAGCGCAGCGTATTCCGAAGCTAGGAACAAACAGACAAATTAAGCGTTACTGGTTCGCACTTTAGATGGAACACAAAATGATAATATTCTATTGTGAATTAACTGAAGTTGGCTGTTTGTCAAAATGATTGTTTGAGTTGTTACAAATGCATTATGAAAAACATATGCCAGAAGGACCTACAGAAAAGACTGGATATTACTGAAGCATGCTGCAAAAACTAGTCTTTTCCTTAGCACACTTAATGATTTGATCCACAGATGTAAAAAGCAGTAGAGTACCTACCTAAACAAGTTCAGCAAAGCTTTCTTTAGTGTAAAGACTGAAAAGCTTTGCAATGGATTCTACTCAGCCAACACAAAACTAAATATAAAGAGGGTCTGTCATTAGAATGAAGAGCGTTAGCGTGTGTGGCTCTTACCTTGTTGATATCATCTCTTGCAGCATTAAGTACAACAGGCCCAATCAGCACCTCAGTGAAAACATTCGATTCTGCCACCCACCAGCGGAGAACGTCGGCTCCGTATGGAGGATCCTTGGTGTGATCCTAAGTAGAGGCAGAAAAGCACACAAATAAAACTGCTGGGAGTCCTTGCAGCATGGTGAGCAGTGAAATTCAGTGTTGTCAGTGCTCTGAACATACCTGCTAGGCCCCACTTGTTGATTTCAGTCCATTTGAAAGCAAACATTAATTAGTATAATTTTTGTTTAATCCCTCCCTATCATTCCATCAGCAGTATTCCCCAGTATAAGGGAACTATATAGAACACCTTCTATATAGTGTATTTTCTTTTCCTTTAACAAATAGCAAAGCTGGTTGCTTTTAGGCACTACAGCTGGAGCAAAACAAATCTAGGTTCTTACTCCACCCAAATATAGCCAAAATCTTTAGAAAAGCTTTACCAAGTTCTGCTACAACACAGCTGTTTAGCGAAAAACATGCCATAAGACAGTTGCTGAATCTGGTAGTGAAGAACTGTAACTAGCGGTTCTAAGAAACTCAAAGAGTTTGACTTACTTCGCCTCCGTTGATTACTACATCAGGGTCAACCACGTTGCCAATAGATTTAGACATCTTCTCCCCTTTCTCACCAAGAGTGAATCCATGAACTACCAGAGTCCTGAAGAAAAGATTTTAGTGAAAACAAAAACCCAGGAAAAATAAAATCTATGTTAAGAACACATTTCTAATAAGGATATTCTTAAGTCAAAACACACAGAAATTCTCTATTTTGGTAGGCCAGAGGCTTCACCTGCTGAGTTCAATCAACCATGAATACACTGCACTACCATCCAAGTAGTGCATACAACTTTAATTTTGCCATGTGAGCAACAGATTGTTCGCAGATATCCAGGGCACAGCTATTTCAGATGAATTAAAGACTAAAATGTTATTCACTCTTTAAGCCAATACATACCCCAAAATTGCACAGCCTCCTTGCAGCTGACCCACATTACCGCTCCCTAAGTTTTTCACCTTCCAGAGGACAGACAGTACATCACAGTTCCAGTAAAAGACACGCACACGGTGATTCTAAATTTCTTACAGCCTAACGTTCAATTCGCAACTCAGTGATTTTAGGGGGTTTTCATACTGCACTTCCCATCATGATCCCTTTGATTATGGGAGCGGGAGAGATGGCAAAAGAATAGACCTGTATCTGAAAATGTAACAGGATATACCTGAATGACTGAGAAAGAAAACATCTATTAAAATAATGATGGAAAAAATTTAAACAATCAATCCATTACAATCGAATCTGAGAAAAACTTTACACAGGAAATGTAAAAACATATATCAGATACTTAGCAATGGCTTGATTCCTCCTCTTTATACGCTACTGCCACACTGTCGAAAGCCTGGTATTTACTACATGAACTAGCAATGTGTTTGCAATCCACACACTTACTTATATGGTGCTTTTTTCCTTGCTGCCACACTGGTTAATAGAGAGGATTGAAACCAACCTCCCAGTTGGTCTTTTCCTTCAAGGTATGTATCTGCTCTTTGCTCTGCACCTTTAAAAACAGAAGATTTTGTTTAAAGCATCAGCCTGTGTCTTCAAAAAATCAATACACTTAACAGGAAATCTCTGCAAGTGATTAGTAAAACTTGTTCTGCTCTTTAAACCCAGCAGATAAGTTGCTTTTATAAATAATGTATGGTTACTTGAAGATGATAAAAGTCATTCAATAGACCCGAGAAAAGACCAGAGATTGGAATGAACAAAAAAATCTATGCTACATCCTACCAGTTGATAATTACTCAGGATAAAAGTCACAGAGGTAAAGTGCCTGACTAGGCTGTGTCAGGCATCAGGTATTACAAAATACACATTTCTGGTCATTGGTGTTCCAGGAAGATTAACAATTTCAGGAAAGAGGTAGGACAAGATGGGAAATAGAAGCCTGTTGTAGGAGATGGGGATCTGGAGGAGCCAGGCTTCTCTAGCTTATCCAGGTGGAGGCTGAGTGGAAATATTATTCGCTATAAATACATAGAAAGAGGAATGCTAGAGAAGAACAACTGGAGATAATAAGTATTGCTGGCACCAGAGAAAATATGTGGTACAAGGCACACAGAGTGAGTATTAGCTGACTGCACATTAAAAGCAAGAAGTAAACCTAGCTCTCCCACAAGGTTGAAAGAGGGCAGTGAAGTTTTTTAATGGCTTTACTGGTGCAATTCAGTCACTGTACAGAAAGGTGGTTCAAGAAGTCCCTCTTCATCCCAAACAATCCCAGACAGGCAACCAGCAGAGAGAGAACAGAATAATGTGGAGCACAGCAGAACACACAAGTCAAAGCCTACAAATGTGCAAAATTATACACATATTTGGCAGGAATTTGGTTTTGATTCTACAAGGAGGTGGTGGTGTAATTTTCCAGATATTTGGACAAAAGCTTCTCTACTCAGTTTCTATCTACTAGCTCCTTTTATCCTCTTCCTAGGACCCCTGAGACAATGCTGCTTTCTGCTGCTGACATACTTGATTTATTTGTTTAACTTAATGGAAGTTTCGATATTTAGATCCATCCTGCAATAAAATGAAGTTCAACATTACAAAGGTCAAGGCCATGCGGTTCCAGCTAGCACAGGAAAAATGTGTGGGTGGATGTTAGGGTTTTTAACACATCTGTTTATTCCTTCAAGAAAATCTACAAAGAGTTTGTGTTTTAAAAGCAGAATAAGAAGGCATCAGCTTCTGTATTAACTCTGCAAAAACACTTGTGAGGACAAGAGAGAGAAAAGAGTATTTGTGATAAGGAAGAAAGTAACAGTGGAAAACGTGTAACAACACATTTGCTCTTTACAACTAGTTTAGTAGCCACTGGTTTTAGGAGTGAACCTTTCATGGAAGGGAGTGAACTTTTCATGCCAGGAGTTACAGCTTAGAGGAGAGGAGAGTTTCAGCAAACAACTGATTACAAGCAGCAAACTGTATTGGTCTTTGCTGACAGGATCTAGTATGTCCAGCAGGCTGGCTAGCGGAGCTTACAGAGTTAATGCAGGCTTGAACATTTTATCTCTAAAATACAAACATGAGTTTTGCATATACAAAGCCTGCACGAGTAGCTGTCCTACCTCAGTTTCATTAAAGTTGCGATAGTTATATATAAATTAATTAGAAGAGCATGCACGTTCCTTTGTAAATGGAAGAGCACGTCCGACAACCCAGAAGAGACTTTTCAGTTGTTTATTTTACACCGAGGTATAGTACATAGGTCATGAAAGAGCATTACAATTTATGATTCTTCTGGTTTGGATTTCAAGATTCCCTATCTTTGATCTTACAGACTTTGACTTCTAGATTAAACGTATTGTATTTTAAATGCCAGGAATGAATCAGCTAAGATAAATTCAAGTCTCTCAGTCAGCACAAAAGTTTAAACACTTAGATAGGTAAGTTGTAAAATAATCACATTCATTTGGTTAAATATTAGCCAATAAGATAGGGAAAAAAGTTATGATGTTGAAAACTACCGTCATTGCAATACAAAAGTATGGGTAAAAAGCTGTGTGACTTCTACCAATGCCATATCACATCGCAATAGAGTCCAGTGTGCATTTCTATATGAAGGATTTGGAAAAATAATAACCTCAAGGTTGTAGTGCATGTGGCACACTGCCCATGAGGAAAATGTCAAGACCTGTAAGAGAATTTTAAGACAGAAAAGACTTCTCGAAAATGGATACTTCAAAGACAGCTACTGAAATAAGCAGTATCAAAAGGCTGAGCACAAACTTTGAGTACTCAAGATTTCCAAATGCTTTTTGAACCAAATTTTGCTTTTACCATACCTTGTTTTTAGAGGCAGTGTATTAACACTCCTCTACCTCACAGCATTGCTGTGAAAATGTATTTATTCATGGACAGAGCATTCAGACTTAAATTTTGACATTTCTTTCAAAAAATATTTGAGGTATGTGTAGTCAGAAAGAAACAGGATTGGATAGCACAACAATAAACTGTTCAGTGAAAACAGCGTTAGGCAAGCAGAACATTAACAAAGCAAATAGCATTCCCAAAAAGCTTCAGTAGCAGCGGGATTTTCAGAGCATGTTGCACTTGTGGATCTGCTCTCAGTGGTGCAAGGGAATTAGTATTTATTTTATACACAGTGTAGTTATACTGTACATTTTTGGTTTTGTGACTATGGTAGCTAAGTCATGTTGTGTGAGTTGCACCTTCCTACTGGCCACACAGCTGATGTAGAACAGTTTGGTTAATATTTCATTTAGCTGCAAGAGGTACCTTCGACTCACCTAGGCTGGAAAAAGGAAGGCAACCATAACTGAGTCAAAAAAAAGAGCAACTTTATGTCATGTCCATCAGAACTATGCCCTGTCTCTGGCAGGAAACGCAGCAAGGCAAGTGTTAGAAATACAACTGCATCCATGCAACCTATGACTGAGGCCACTGAGCTTGCTGTGATCTTGTGACTCCTTTAACCTGCTCAAAAACCTCACCTTGCAGAATCTCTCTCTCCTCTTCCTCCTCCCCGCCCCCTTCCCAGACTGCTATATTTTTTGAAAGGAATCTGTGTGGTCACCAGTTATACGGATGAATTTTAGAACGGCTGCATCTCATTTAATAAGCTCAGACACAGCTACATCAATTCCAGTGAAAAGCTGCAGAGATGCTGAAGAAAATTACTTACTTTTGTGAGACTGGAACTGGCAGGGAAATTTGTAATGCTGTTTATTCCTGTTTATAATTTTCAATAACTTGAGTTCATTGTAGAGTGAAGCAACTATAAACACTAGTATCGCAGTTTTAAACATCTCTTATATCCTCCAGTTGCCCTGAAATTAACTCACGTGCTGCAAAAGAACCACTGCCATGCATGACACTGTCATCAACAGACAAGCAATAGCTGCTGCTATCACTCATCTCCTACTACAAAATTAACAAGTAGCACACCAGCTCCCTGATGCCTCTGTGCTTTTATAAGTTTAAGCCATGGGACAGTCTTCTTTCTGTTGTGCCATTCTCTATGTAATTTTGGATTTCTCTGTGGATTTCATCCATTTTTCCCCAAGAGTACTTTGAAAAAGAAGCCCATGAGTTAGCCTGTTTGCAAGCCCTGCCTATTATTTTTATTGATGTAAGAAGAAGTTCTCCAAAAAGTTTTAAAAGCTGGGGCATATTGGGATATTCAAGACAAAACTAATTGTTAACGCAACTTCTCTTGCAAAGTGCGTTTTTCATAAAGGGTAAATTAAAACAGTATTACATATGAATCACTGAGACCGTACTTCCACTTCTGGCAGTGGCTGGCAGCCTCAATGACACAGGAAAGAAGGAAATGCAACTTTTGTGTCATTTCTGACAATAAAGAGGATTACGAGATCACACAGCTTGCAAGTCTTTCCCCCAACTTTTGAAGCAGTGGGGCCACGCCAGTCATGTCAGACAGCAAAAGATGCCTCACACACACCAAATTCTAGCAAGTTTTATGAAAATAGATGACTAGACAGAGAAGAGGCACTTTCAATGGCTCCATGAAAGAAGTTTGCACTGTAAGCCGCAAACTAGCAGCTAGCTAGCAGCTCTAGCAAGCTGGAGCATAGGAGGTTCAATCTGAACATGAGGAAAACCTTTTTTACTGTGAGGGTGACAGAGCACTGGAACAGGCTGCCCAGAGAGGTTGTGGAGTCTCCTTCTCTGGAGACATTCAAAACCTGCCTGGACACGTTCCTGTGTGACCTGGTCTAGGTGATCCTGCTCTGGCAGGGGGGTTGGACTGGATGATCTTTCGAGGTCCCTTCCAACTCCTAATATTTTGTGATTCTATGAAAGATCCAACATTTATCAGACATTACAGAATCCATATGGGAGCCTTAAACAAATTAACAGTGACTCAAGGGTCTTGATTCTGCTGTTCCTTATTCAACACAAAGTCTTTACGCAAGATTAGAGCTAGTTTTTGCATATTGAGGTGTTAAGCCCTTAAAGACTGCAAGCATGTAACTGTGCAGATAAAATACCACTACTTCGTTAGACCTTCCCAAACCAAACCAGGAACATTTTTAAAGAGTATGAACTTCCATATATGTAAAGGTCTTCTAGAAAATGAATGTTTGCTGATGGTACTGTTGCCTGACCATGTTGCTAAGAAATAAAACCTCTGGTACTAATGTGTTTTATAATTTAACAAGATTGTTATCACGCAATTGTGTACTGAGGGTTTAAAGTCCAAAAGACTTGATGTATGGGACCAGGCTCCTCCTTTAGAAAGGACTCCTGACTTTGGACTATCCTCCAGGCAAACAGTGTATATTTACTGTATCTTTATACAAATATATATCTGCTACCTACTGAGTAGCAACTACTGGCAGTAGAAGCTATCAATACCATATATAAAGTATAAGTATTTTAAGCCACAATATACTGCTTTAGATACTGAAAGTAATCAGAATCTAAAAAGTACACCTACGCTGTTAAAATTCTAAGACTTAATTAGATTCAGCAGCTGATCTTAATTTTGTTCTGCTTCAAATACCACACACGAGCACAAACTGAAATTTGCTAACTGAAAATAATTTAAGAGTTACCACCTAGCAGTGAAGTACCTTGGCCGTTTGTGCCATGAAACCTCTGTACTCAAAACAAATATGTTCTGATTAGGAGAAATGGCAGAATCAGTCAGAATTGAGCATTAGAAAAATCTCAATTTCAACAATGCTGAAAATGAGCATGCCAACATTAAATCCTTATCTTTACAAGTGAAAGCCACTTTACAAGAAGTCACAACCAGTTTGCTGCTGGTGTAATCTAACTCAGTTTTGCTGATACCAAACCCATCATGCAAAAATGTTTTATTTTGCTCTCCAAGTATTTTAAAAGAAAGATAAACTCATAAATTCTGTACCTTCCAAAACATGAGCCCAGGAAGTTCCACTGTCAAACCAGATGTCTAGGACATCCTGTCCCTTGACGTAATCCAAAATATCATGACCACCAGCCTATTGGAAAAGAAATTATTGAATAATGCAAATAGAATATGCCATATCATCAATGCTTTTCAAAGCTAGAAATAAAGTACATATGGTGTGTGCACCAGTTTTGTGCAGCCTGCGCTACCAACTTTGTGAGTGAATACAAAATAATTTAGATACTTGTGCACAAGTTTTCAGATAATTACTGATGAAAACCCAAAACAGAACAAGGAAAAATTACAAAAATACCTGAGATGGCAGAGTAACACTACAGTTTGTGTGCTACCTTAAGAACACCACCATCAAAGGAACAATAAAAAGTTACGAGGAACTAAATAAAAGTTTGAATCTGTTTTAAGGCCCATAATTTGGTTAATTAGGATGTCACTTTCCTCCTGAAGTAAAACAAGAAGGATGTAGATCTCTGCCCTGAAATAATGGCACAAATCTGATTGTGTGTATTCTGCCATACTCAGGTCTTACTTTCTGAATACTCCTTTCACAGGATACCTTCTCATGAAGGTGCAAGACTGAAAAGGATCATGGGAATATATGAGTGTTTTATATTATTTCCCATCACTGAACTGTCTCAAGTACCTTCTATATCTGAATAAAAAAATAAATTACCTTCACTACAGCCTCTTTTGATAATAGCTGTTCAATAGGAAGGGTCCACCATGCGTCTGTTCCTTGCTGCTCCACTATTTTGATGACATCTGTGATAGTTTCACTGGGTTAGAAGGAAAAAAAAGGCGTTTACAAATTCATGAATTTATCGTGCCTTTCTACATGTATTCCAGATCCAAAGCAGGGAGATCGAGCTATTTAAACCTGCGATTTTCCAGCTTCTAATCCAGACAAGACTCCCCAGAGCTTTTTGCCTCTATCAAAAATACCTCCAACTTTTGCCTTCCAAGATGCGCAGGGTTGTGTAAAACCTGGACATATAGAAACTCACGGGTATTCCAAACTGCTTTTACTGTAAATATTCAAAATCTAGGCACTCAAAAAAGATGCCAGCAGCTTGAAAACTTTAAAAATTCATTTCACTTGGTATTTCTTGACCTTGGATTTCCAGAAACTTAACACCTATTTCCCCCAAAATATTTGCTCTTTTTGTCAAGAGGCTTCTTTTCTGCATTGGATAAAGAGACCTTAAGAACTCATGAGGAAAGGGAGAGTTGGGAAATGGCAGCATTTCAAACAGCATATGTACATATTAGATTTCTGGTTGCCTGGATTCCTCCTTTTTAGCAATATATTTTTAAATGGTAAGAAATACATATAAATATATTCATCCAAATAATATGGGAAACAGAAACTTCTGTACCTGCTTGAGGAGTGATATAAAGAGCAATTCAACATGCATTCTGAAGGCAATGCACGAGTTCTTATGGTATAGCATCAGCCAGGACAAAGGTCCTGAAATAAATAGATGCTATGGACGTTAAAAAAAAAAAATAACTAAGCCTTTTTTCTGATGTGAACAGGTAACACAACCACAAGGTGTGCAGTTCTCTGCACTATTTATGACACATTCTCCTCAGTAGGTAAGGCTCTGGGAAATTGATTTTTAATAACATTTAATGCCAAGTCTAGACATAAATTAAGATAGCTTAAAAAAACAAAACAAACCCCACACACTTTCTCTTGCTGACTCACAGAGCACTTACTAAAGAGATGATTTTTAAAACTTTGGCTGTATTTAAGGAGTATAGCAGATCATCTTGACCTGTCAACTTCAAACTAAAACCACTGTGTTACTCAAGCCAGCAGAGATTTGGTTTTTAACTTGAGAAATGGAGATTTAATGAATTAATTAAGTTCTTGAAACATTATTGCAAAAGGAGAAAAAGCAAAATAATGATCTGGCATAATCATCTTGAAAACACAAAAGGCAAATGATCTCACTTCTTTAGTGTCATCACTTAGTTTTGTATTTGGATTTCAGCACAGTATTTTTTCTGTGCTGCTAATAGGTTGAGCTACAACACTACAACTTTTAGTAGACTCTTACACACAGAGTTTTAGCATGAAAACCCACGTTCTCTCAAAAGATGTAGGACAAATTATTGATTACATGACATGAGGTGTAACGGTAAGAAGAAAATGCAATTTTGCTCTTGATTGTGGGAAGCAAATCGAAATAACAGAGCAACAGTTTTATATCGATCAATTAATCAATCAATCAATCATCAATTTATCAGTTCACTTTTCAAAGTAAATTCCTGTAGACCATCCCAGAAGGTTTTCTGGAGAGAAAACCCACTAACCAGTTAAACTTGCAAAGCGACAGCCAGCTAGCGCACCCCCACCATTCTCACCCTCTCAGGCTAGAATGGGTATCATTTACCCTCCAGTTTAACAATGACAGGACACAATTTATGGCTTTGTAATATACCTGCTGACATTTATCTTGGTAAAACAACATTTAGGACCTCCGGTTCTGAATGGTATCTTTTTCTTTCAGAAATATTTGCAGAGGCCTATTGGCCTATACTTCCAGTGGCGAAGTGTTATTTCTCCAAGACAAAAGCAAACAACAGCTCCAGTCCTGGTAGATTCTTGTCAGATAGCTGGAAAGTATCCCTTGTGTCTTGCCTCCCTCAGGCTAAATCTTCACACTTCAGAAAAAGCCATACACGACATTATTTTTCACTCCTTGCCACCAGAAGGCTCCATCTTTGATTCGGCTCAAATACACTATCAGTGTACTTTTAAAGACAATTATGGATACTGAGTTGTCTTCAAGTGACTACTTCAAGAGCTCTCTCCACAGTCTCAATGACTTCATGTTACCAGCCAAGTCTTACCCATGGAAATCACCAGCAGAAGACAGAGTAGCTAAATTAAAAAGAGGATGATTTACCCTAAAGCATGCTTATTACCACATAAAAAGTTAGGGCATGTTGAGGGATTCAGTGCTCAGCATCAAATCAAATTCAGTCTCTGGCACCCAATTAGAGCCACAAAAATTTTTCTAATCAAGAGTCCTACCCATAACTAGTATAAAAAAAGCTAACAGCATGCCCTATAAAGTAGAAAACTTAAACAGGAACTAAGTTTGTCATCCACATAACTTCTCCACGTTGCAAATACTCTTCAGTGGAGCGATAAACTCTAGTGATCAATTCATTTTCAACTTAAACATTTTTTTTAAGCTTTCAACAAGTATTTGATGATGTCAGTGTTTGTAGGGATTTTTAAAAGGTGATAAATCCACCTACAGACCAAAACTAACAGCTACCTTGGTCAACATGTAGGAATATACTCTTAACAATGTTTTCCAGCAGCTGACTGGATTCAGTTTGATGCCAGCAGAAATCTCAGTTTGTCAGATGTTCTAAGCTTTAAGTAATAGAGATACAGCCTGAAGTGCCACCACTTACAACTGTTAACTGCAATGACACCTCTCCTCAATGGAAGAGCTACAAATCGATGTCAGGCCTGTCGCACTAATTGTTGGGAGAAACTAACAAGGGGTGGCAAGCTGAAACACTGTGTTAGTACAAACTGTATCACCTGTACTGAGGATGAACAGTTCTCCTTTCCATTGGAGGCAGAAGGAGGGACAAAAAGGAAACAAAACCTTGCTATCAGTCTCCTTTGGGAAACCAACGTAAAATGACTGCCTTCATTTACAGGAAGTATTGGCAATGCCACATGACAGTTGTCTCCCATTGCAGATACACTACTACTACAAAACATGCTATGGTCTGACTTTTTACCAAGTGTATTGCTATGCAATACAAAGACTTATATTATTAATTTATGAAGGGCAGAATTATTTTAATGACACATTTTCATGGCACGTGAACTAACAGATTATGCTACAGACAGAAGTTTGCAGATAACTAAAAGAAGGTCAGATTTGTGTTATCAATCACTTACAAGAAATAAGGAGTCAAAGACTATGAAGTCAACTTGTTACTGACCAATATTCTCAAAATTCTATCACAGTTTCAATTCAAGCAAAAAAATCCAACATTCTAGCAGTGCAAGTGTATTCATTA
>NW_010165642.1:6037-12602 GCF_000695765.1 Mesitornis unicolor | reverse complement strand
TCCCTACAGAATATAAGTGAGTATTAACAGGCAAGTGTTTTATAAGAGGAGATAGTTAACACCAAAGATTTCCAGAATACCATTTCAAGAAATACTTTTTCCTCCTACAGTCTGAACAATCCGAGACAACCAACCAACCAACAAACCTTGTTCCCCTAATCTTCTCCCGGATCCTTATGGTAACTATTACCACAGGAGAGAGAAATGACTATATTTAAGGTATCTATACTGTAAGAGGGAAGATCTTTGCAAAGTTCGTCTATGTAAGGTGCAAGTGAAAACCACCTTTCTCAAATAACTACTCATCACTTTATAATCTGTGAGCTTCAACAAGAGCATGATAATTCACTGAGTTAGCAATAAACACCATCGTAAAACTTTGCCCTGTATTCATGCGCTATCTGGAAGAACTTGCATTACGTGTCACTCGCTGCGTTTTAACACTGAAATCCCTACGGCAATTCACGCTACCATGACACCAGCCAATCACTCTGAAGTCTGATATTGATTATGCTGAACACTTATTTAATCTGTTAACAGAAATTAGGCAGCATTAAGATACAGTCAGGAGAAGAAGAATACAGCACCTGATGTTCTCTCGACCTCTTTTCAAACAACAGTAAAGAGGACAAGTTATCTTCTTCTTTTCTTGTGAAAGTCAATACTTCAGCCAGTAAGTATTTAGGTTATGGTAAGTTGCTATTGCTTGCAAGTAACTGAAATGTCTTAATGTTTTAAAAAGAATTAGAGCACAGGATAGATGTCCTTCAAAAACAGGTGTTTGGGGGTTTTTTGTCAGAAATTTAAGCTACTTATTAAACAGAGAAGGAGATAAAAGTCGTCAGGCATTAGAATAATATTTGCAATAGGACTTGCTATTACCAATATTTGAACAGAGAATTTGTAAAGTTAATATATTATTATATGAGTTAATATATGAGGTTGGATTAAAGTATGTACCTCACATGTATTACCAGGTCTGAGCCACTACTGGAAAAACAAAAAGTCTCCTGTTTTACTTTTGAATCTCTTTCTCTCTTCTCTTCCACGTATTACAGAGTTTTCTAGAATCAGATTGTTTTCTCAAGAAATCTACTAAATTTTGACAGCCAACAAAATTATAAGTGTTTACTTGTGCATGTATTCTATTTAATTCTATTTTTCCTCTAGTTGTGCAGAAAATTTGCACAGAACCTTACCTCTGTATTCTCAGAATTCACACTGAAAATTGCAATAATGAAAAAAATGTTCTCCCTTTTCTCTCTCTCTCATCTAGGGTTTTATTTTAAACAGATTTTTAAATTCCTGATTGCAATATGATGTGGTATAAATAAAGGATCTAACCTTCAGTAGCATATTAAATTTATAAGCTTAGACAACAGCATCATGCAATCAAATGTCTTGTAGGGCTATGGGGGGGCCACAGCAGTAAAAAGGAAGGCCCTTGGAGATCTTGCATCAAACCTGTTGCATACAAAATTACAATCTAGCTCTTGACTTTCAAGTCAGAAAGAAAGGTTTGTTGGTGTAAGAAAAATATTGTTAAGAGACAAGCAGTTGCATCTGGAAAAAGCAGCTTTCTGCAGACTTTCACAGGACAAATTTAGGGGAAACTGACTTAGAGAGAAACACAGTGGTTTATTTTCTTTTTTTTTGTTTTGTTTTGTTTTAAGTCTTTTTACAGGTGATACATAAACGGAATCACTCAAGATTGACCATCGGTGCTCTCACATGTAACAGCAACTCCATGTGGACTACACTGACTTCCAGTGGAGATGCTGTTACTTTTGATAGCGACTCAAAAAACTTCGGAGCAGCTGCTATGGGGAAACATGTTTATCCAGCATTCAAGATAAGAAAGGAGCTTTTGTTTTGAAATGTAAGGTATTTACTGTTGGTTTAATGATATTAATTACCCACACAATCTGTATATGAAATGTCTCAAGTGTTAGAAATATGTCAGAAACCTACTGTGATACAATTTCGAAGTGATAATGCAAATGGAACAAAATATTTAGCCTTACTTGTTTATTTTAATAAGAACTGGTGTCCAGGAAAATGACCTATGAATTGACAGACTGCTTCCCAAATTTGCCTGTCATTTCTATAGGCCAATATTCTGCGCACTTTTTCTACCCTGGTAACAGAAGTCTGCTACGGCTCACTTTAAACATTTAATGTGTGCTTTGGAGTTTTCTTTGAAAATTTCATCTCTGCTGTAAAACACGTTAGAAGTAAGGAGAACTGATTATAAATGAGCATCAGAAGCTGCCAGTGAAATGAAATAAATCTATTTTTCAAGGATATTGTATACATCTCTTTTTTTCCTAAATATCTCTTTTTCCCTCAGACCAATTCTAACCAAAATGTGTCATATTGTCCCTGTGTTCATTCACCTACATATGACTGCTAGGCCAATACCTAGACACAAAGGTCAAGTTGTTAAACTACTGCACAGTTTACCACATCAAAATGCCCAAATTGCCATTACCATACAACTCCAGCAATAATCTCAAACAGCTCACACACTTCGAAGAGACGTGCTTCTTCATTTACAGGCCACTGGCCTTCAAGGTAATGCTACTACAGCCTAAAGGAATTCCCATGCACTCCTCCTTTCAGATGCTTTCTGAAGGAGCTATGGCTTCATGGTGCCCCTTATGTTTGAATGCCAGCTGCTGAACTGTTTTTCGTTACACTCTTATTTTGTTGTTAAACTACACATTTAACAATTTTAAGCAAGTACAAGTAACACACTCAAGCCTACTCCACAGACAGACTACAATAAGCATTACTCAGAAATTGTAATTTTTCAATGTGAACATATACTTTCTTTTTAATATGGTAACAGTTTTTGCAGGTAAAGGGATTTTACAGAGCATCTATCCCTTTATTTCCTGATGTGCGTCAGCATTATTCAGGTACTATAAACGACTACAGTTATTGTGGTCTTTTCTCATAGTTATTGCCTTCTTTGAGAGAGTCAAAGTACATATCTGTGCACCTATACACCCAGTGACGGTAAGTGAAGTTAAGGACTAACTGCTTAAAGTCCATTCCCTGCTCTCCACACCCTAAGTCTCACCTACTACTATAACTATGTGCTCAGTCCAGCCTCTGGAAAACATGCTAAACACTCTGCAGTATATTTATTCCACACCAGAATAAAAGAAGTTCTGCAATACTACCCAAGGTCATCTCAAGCTATACAATATTATTATCCATAATGAATTAGTACAAATGCCTGTAAGGTAAAGATGTAAACAAATGAGACAATTTGTCTCATCATGGAGTTAGACTATCATATTTCATGACAGAAAACAATTATGGAAATAAACAATGAATGTGGAACTCCACAGTACTATTTTTATGAAATCATTTCAAAGATATTCAAAATTGCAAACCTGTTTCCCAAAAAAGTAAAAGCAGAAATTATTACTCCTTGAAAGATAGAAAAGGTTCGTATTTGAAGTTTCTTTTTTAAAGCATAGCTTGGATTTCCTCTGCATTACACTGTCAGGAATTCCTGAAATGCTGTGTTTGCAATATCTGAGTACTGTTAACTTAAACAAAAGATGGCAGAATAAGACCAGCATCTGAAGCTTTAGCATACCAAATCATGTAGCTAAAAGTCACTTACATTTATTAAGGCTGGCTCTTCAAAAACACACTAATTTTATTTTGAAACAAAGTGCAGTTATTTATTCTGCAACTGATGTGGTTATCCCACTTCAGATATCTTATTGTCACTTAGTCAATTGCAAAAAGCTATTTTGACAAAATACCTGTAGTGTTCAATTTACAATGTTACAACTACAGTTGCAATCTATTCTAACTACAACTTGGATTTTACTCCTTGCTTCAACATAAAGGCCAGTGATTACTGCCAGCTCACTTAACTTGAAGATGAGGGATGAAAGCAGCAATTACTATCAAGGGGACTTTTCAGGTAATTTAAGTATCCAAATAAATTGATTACTGTTAATTACATAAAAGCCACCTTGAGCAATGAGGTCTTTATTGTTCTAATTTATAGCTGAATTAGATCTGTGTATAAACAATTACAAGGAAAAGCATGTATTTATAGTGAAATAGTTAGAAGTTTTATAATATTGTGCAACTGCACAACAGATAGTGCTCATTCTTTCATTTCTCAGTATATAAAGCTAGACAAATACCTGTTTATCAAGCATTCTCCTGTGTTCTTCTGATAAAAAACAGGAATTGGAACACCCCAACATCTTTGTCGCGATATACACCAAAATGTCCTTCTGTCCAGCATTTCGAGCATTCTGTTCACTGCAGATGTAGGAATAACTTTGACCTTTTTCAGCACTTCCTATAAAGCACATGGTGAATTGTTGAGCACGCTTCAGCATTCAGACAAACACTGCTTGTGCTACCAGTAAAAAAAAAAGGTACAGGTCTACGCTCCCACTCACAGTACTGAATAACACATTCTCAGGCAACTGTCACATTTACTTTATTTACTTCCCCACCTGCTGCTCTTCAGTAACCTACTTAGAATGCTGCATGTACTGTACATGTCCTTGCAGAGCAACCAGTGCTTTTTTGCCAGCTCTGATTCTCTAGCAGATGCACCCTAAAGCGATTTAGAAATGACATCAGTTTAGCTGAAGTTTAACAGCTCACTGCGTCCTGTCCTGTCATCCACTTCAAAACCACACCTTGATCCATACAGCCTGTAGTGCAGAGCGTGGACTACCACTCACTCCCAGCTCTGCTGTATAACCACCATATTTTCCTTCATTCTAGGTAAAGATGAACATGGAATAAACAGCTCGTGCCCTAATTAGAATGAAATCACTGTTACCCAAGACAGCATAAGGTGCTGGTCTGAGTTTTCTGTATGGATGTACATAATTTCAAAGAGCACTGCGTTTAAAAGTATGCTTTAAAGTCATTTAAAATAGGACTGTAGCAAAATTAATAGGGGAGCAAAGAAAGATGTCTGGCCATGCAAGGCCATCACAACAACAAGAGGTAATTTTAATAGTGATAAAATCGTGTCTTGTGAAATAATTCCTTGAAATATTGTATTTTAAAAAATATTCTGGGGAAAAAAATTCACTAGCTCTAAGAAACTTATACAACTCCTGTAAATACAGTGAACAAATATGTCAGTATCCTGGGTTGTACCAATATTGACAAAAAAACAACAGCATTCAGCATTTCCACAAAACTGTTTGTAAACCCTAGAGAAGAATATGTTCTGGAGTGACCTATAGCAGGATTGTTTTGCCGATTCCAAATGGCATCTGCTGTCTTTAAATGCCCTATAAGGAAGCCAAATTACATACCTGTGCTGTAGCCTTCACACTTGCTGTGTTTACAAACCACTGTTTGCTGGCACGAATAATCATTGGTTTTTTAGTCCTCCAGTCATATGGGTAACTGTGCACATACTTCTCCTCTTTTAACAAACTCCCAGCTGCTTGAAGCATCCGAATGACTGACAGGAAAAATAAGGCAATATTAAAATCCAATCTGAACATGCTGCTACTGTTAACCTCAATTATTTTTTTTCCATGATTAACACATAAGAAGAAGTGCCTGTACTTCATCCATATTCAAAATGTGTCCAGTCTACATGAACTCTTAAAATACAGCTGCAGGAATGTAACTGATAAAGTAACAAATGGCTGAACACCAAATACTCACCAGCTTCATTCCCCTCTTGAAGAACACTCTTGTTTTGAAGTTCAGGACCTGCAGCTTCGGTAAAAAAACCACCTTCATCCACTAGGCAATCCTAAAAAGAAATACGTTAATCATGTCAATAAAATACTACGTTGCAATTAATTATCTTTTTGCTATTCAAAAGTGACTTAAGTACTCTGCTGAGTACCTACTTTCCTGACGAATAGCAAAATATGTTATATTTAAGTACAATTCAGATTTAGTGAACTGCAATTTAATAATCTACCAGGCAAGTGGATTTGATGTATCAGAAGAAATGAGCACCACTATGTTTGCAGATACACCACAACTATCTTGCACCAAGTCACTGGTTAGTATTTCAACTACTTTTCAAGTTAACAGCGAAAAACAAAAGCAAACAAACAAAACCCCAAGAAAAACCTTACTCACAAAAAAAACCCCAACCAGAAATATGAGTATAATCAGGTTTTGGAACATCTCAAGAGTCATCTCTTTTAAAGAGTAACAGAGAAAAAAAATACCCTGCATCTTCACTTCTACCGAATACAAACTGATCATGCATAACTGTACTATATTTATGTGTGTTTAAAATCAGATTTATTGGAAAAGAATAGTAATAATGATCTACAGAATATCAGGAGTTGGAAGGGACCTCGAAAAATCATCTAGTCCATCTATGTAACTGGTGATTTACTGGTCTGCAAGATACAGCTTTAAAAGCCAATTCTGAGTACTACGAGCCAGTATCCGAGAATTGTTGACTGTGTTATTCTTTAAAAAAACCAAAATCACAGAGAAATCCAATTCTATTCTACCACTTCGCTGTAAGCTTTAATTAGCAGATGGATGAAAAACTTCTAATAAGCACTTTTTTTAAGGTTAG
>NW_010165642.1:0-6006 GCF_000695765.1 Mesitornis unicolor | reverse complement strand
CATTCCTGCAGGCCATTATTGATACTCACACTTAAATGAATGCTTCAAAACGTTTTCAAGTTTTATGCACAAATTACAACAATCACTTTAGGGACACATGATCAAACAGTTTTAGGAAATCAAGAGCAACAGCTGAAAAATTAAAATACCGTGGGTAGCTGATGGTGGGAAGCTACGCTGTAGTCTTCCATACCATGAGCTGGGGCTGTATGAACTAATCCTGTTCCTTTTGCCATTGTCACATGATTTGCAGGCAACAGAGAAGAGACTCTGCCAGGAATTGTGGGATGAGCACAAGAACCATCTGCCAAATCTACACCTGCAGATGAACAAAAGCAGAAGAGAAAGTAAACAATTCATGCATTCAGCTTCTTTTATCAGAGAGCAGAAGTGGAATCAGCAAGTGTATACACAGGATGCTATTCAGATACACTGCTTCTTTATCTTGTTTGTGGGTCCCCATCCAGATACTGTCAAATTCTCCGCATTGTTAATCTTGCAAACAGGTTTTTTTCCCTTTGAAGAAAAAAGCTTTTCCTCCGCTTTAGACAGTATTCTGTTAATAGTTACATTCTACCCAGAGACACTCCACACATTTCCATTTCTTAAGAACCACTACCTCAGTGTTTTGGCAACACATCTCAATAATGATTTAATACGCTAAAAATCTTGAATTTGGCATCTATTCCTAGTTCTGCCACTAAGTACTAATAGTATCATAAATGATAATTAAAATTCTCTAAATTACGTATAAAGAGAGTACAGCGCAAATGAAGCTAGTGACAATTTAAGGTTAAAAAAAACCACTGAAGAAATCTTAGTAGTAAAGCCGTCCTGAAAGACTGAATGCTTCATATGACAAATTGAATTAATTGAATGCGTTCTTCCTAGAAGGAATATGTTTAGGTACATAAATACAGAAAGGTAACAAATATAACTAACTACTGAATACATGGGAAGATAAAGAACAGGTTCTAATACTAAGTTTCTTTTCAAGAAGGTCCAACCACACTGTTGTATGTCATCCGTAAATCATGTGATTCAAGAACCTGCGAGAGGAACACCTCCAGGTAATTCTATCATTACGTAAAAAGAAGATTATTAAGCAGAAAAGTGGATATTATTTATCCCCTCTGAAACAGGAGGCATGCAAAGACACCAAAACAACCTGAAAAGAAAAACTCATAGAAACCATCATTCTCGCCTCCTTCAGACGTGCATACTTCCAGCACTGAATCACTGACAAAGGCAAATGAATAAAGCTCACAAGTGACACATTAAATCTCAACTCAGAAGTCTGTCTGTTAAGAAATACCACTATGCGGTTTGTTAGGATGCAAGCTTACCCACTTTAGTTAGTCCATACAGACAACTGTCACCTGCAATACCTCAATACTCTTCATGGTTATGGTGAAGGCTTAAGACACCTCTTCAAGTTTTTCATTGTTAAAAGTAACATAACATGACAACGATGGCTGATAGTGCTACCAATTCTGCTACACGAGGTAACTGCAAAAGTTTTTGCAGAATTTAGCAATCAGCCAGTCAGCAAGCATATTTGTAATAAGCCCCTTGTTCTCATCATCAATGGATGAGAAAGACAGACAAACTGCACTCAGTGTAATTAAGCTTTTGATGCTGAACAGACTTCCACTCTATGTTTAAGTTACTAAAATCTGGATTCACATTTGGAAAAGTACTTTGAAATCTATGGATGAAAATTTGAGCTACAATACACCAATACTAAATCTGACAGAATACTACTCCTCTTTATATTATTTTAGTGAAGCATGTTCTCAAAATATAAACAAACTTGGTAATATATCAAAACGGAAGCAGTTTTCAGACACTAACAGGCAGATTTCTAAGCAACTTAAGATTAACAATATTAAAACTTACCTTTACATGTTGATATAACCTCAAATTGTGTGTCCAAAACAGCAGCTGTAGATTCAACTCTGTCTGCAGCCAGAATGAAGCGTTCACCAGTATTTATACATTTCACAATTGAATATCTACAATGCAAATATGTATTTGTGGTACTAAATAATTACAAACACCACAAAGCTACAAATTGTTTAAAAGCTCCATCTATAAGAGACAGCAAAATACGTTTTAAGATCTGCATGTCCAGTTCACTCTTAAATCTCAAAAGAATTTCAAAATAACATAACATCAGGAAGAAGAAATAACTTTCAAAAATAAAAACGAAAGCAGAAATTAATATATTAAGAGAGATAGAAAAAAAGTCTACAATCGTGTCACTTAAATCAAAACCAAAGCCAAAAACCCAAACCACAAAAAAGATGCTTTACATAAAATGTAATGATAGTTCAGAAAATTTTATGCTGCTAATAAATATTGCTAAGGACCGACGCAGATCACTGAACCAAGTTAAAGACACATACGCTGAATCTGGCATGTAACAAACTGCTTGATTGGCTGGAACAGTCCAAGGTTGCGTGGTCCAGACTAGCACACTAGCAGGCGAAGATCCATCTACAGATGAAAATTAGAAGTACTTTACTTACAGTTATAACAAAAGTAAAAGCTATCAGTTTAAAAATCTATACGAGGTCATACCTATCACAGAAGCCAGCTTAGGTGGTGACTTTAACAGCGGAAATTTCATATATATGGAACGACTGACATGCTGCTCATTGTACTCAAGCTCTGCTTCAGCCAACGCTGTTCTGGGTAGAAAGCAAACATGAGTTAACATATTTGAACATGAAAAGCTATTGACAGCCTTGCTAAATTTAAGACAAAATAGAACGTTGATTCTTACTTTGCTGAAGGAGACCAGAACACAGGTTTATAGTCCTGATAAATGAAACCCTAGAGAAAAAAGGGAGGGGAAAAAAGGAAGTGAGGAGAATCGAAACACATGACAAAACAAAACACACTTTCACTAAAGTTCCACATACCTTCTCATACATTTTGTAGAAGACTCTCAGCTGGTTCGCTTCATACTTTGGATCAAACGTACGGTAGCAGTTAGCCCAGTCTGCCATTATACCCCAACGAATAAAGGCGGATTTCTGTTTCTCAATTGCTCTTTCTGCAAATTCCCTGGCTGAAGAGAATAGTTCCATAAAGCATACGGTTTAGCCCACTAAGATCAATACAGTACCATTTAAAATACGCTACTGACATTTTTTAGAAAAGCCTGAGCCAAACATATTGGAACTGTGTACTAAGTACTCATATGTATTAAATAGATTATTATAGATTATTATTATGGCTCAAAAAAAAGTATTTCTGAGAAGCAGTTACATAAAACAAACTGCAAAGAGTAAAAAGAACCTGGAGCGGCACTTTCTGACTGATATGAGGACATAAAGCACAAGTAACTCGAGGACATAAACTTTCTTTTTAAGAAAGAGTGGAAAAAATAAGTATACTTTGTTATGATGAAAAACTTCTCAAAACGTATTCTCAAATAACATAAGAGTAAAAATTAACCACCTCTGTTGATGCTGATCCAAAAACTTTTCAATGCAACATGCATCTGAAAATAAGTTAGCCCATTTCATTGCTGCAATGGCAAGCTAAAGCAGCTGAATGTTGTTTTTCAATACACATGGTATTTGAAATTATTTTTTAGAAGTTTCCATACGATGCAGCCCTATTTTTATCACAGAATGGTTGCAGTCTCTGGACTCTGGAGGTCATCTGGTCCAACCCCTGCTCAAGCAGAGACTCTCAGTTTATGATGAACTTCTTTTTAGTGTCTCAGCAAATTCAGTCTTCAAAACCAAAAAGCACACTGCTCTGATAAATACCAGTTTCATGCTACAGTTACGCAAAGCAAAAATCCAAATCCTCAGTCCTTTTGCCCTTTTTAGACCCATGGTCAATGCTAAGCACGTTCATTACAGCAACAAATTAAGCCTGTGTTCAATTATCCCACTTCATGCAATTGCATCATACTCAATCTGCTTGGCAAATACATACACTGATCTCAGAAAATATCACCAACAGCTAACAGAAAAGCACCCAATAAAGTATAATAGCTATTTATAAAGCGCAAAACCCAAAAATATTCTGAGTAGGATGTACAAGTATTTAGGCCAACTTTTTCTATAACGATATTGCAAACAGTAGTTTACCTTTCTGCCTAACTTCCATTGGTGAAAGATTTTCAGCTCCTTTGATTTCTGACAACGCCTTCAACTCAATTGGCAATCCATGACAATCCCATCCTGGCACATAATGTACTTTATAACCTCTCATCACATGGAAACGATTAGTGATGTCTTTCAAAATCTGAAAAGACACAAGGGTGAGTTACAACTTTAGCTCCCCCATGTGGAACAGCTACATTATTAATTAAGACCCTCCTATTAAAAAAATTACATATGTAAAAGGCTGCATGATACATTTACATTTAAGACATATTTATGATTTTTTCTTGCCCATCATTTTGTACTTTGGCAGAACTTCAGAGGATCTCTGATCAAATGTATTCACAACCAATATAACTGAAAGATGCTGTCTATAAACTTGCAAGATTTGACACAAGCAAATCCTACTTGCTCTCATTTTTGAAACACAGAGCTGGATCTGCAGTGTTGGCCCAGTGCACATTATTGCTTTTTGATATAAGTGATAATCTACCAAAATTTGTCATTTTCAGAAGTCCAAGCTTTAGCACTAGTACCTTAAGCAGCTGTGCTAAGACATTTTAGTCTTTGCCACTTGGTAGCATATGTAATGGTGTCATTCTCAGGACTGAATCTAAACATATCCAAACATTATTATTATAAGTACTATTTTGAAGTTGAAATTTAGATTGTAAAAACTATCAATATTTAGCCATTGTTGTTCCATTGAAGATACCTAGATAAAATAAAATAAATCCAATATAACAAACTTACAAAATAGCCAAAGGAAAAATGAACAGCAAGACACAGCTCAACCATGCATTACAGTAACATTATTACACATACACATACACTCACCCACATGTGTATGTGTGATACATTCAATATACAAATAAAGTGTGCATTTAATATTGCTTAGGAATAAAGGCTGGACTTTCTCTAAAAAAAAAAAAGCTCTCTTTTTACTAAAACATCCAGCCTCATAAACCAGCACTCAGCATATAGGTACCACATACCAGTATATGGTATTTATGTCCTAGTATGGTATCTAAGTCACCATAGATTGATATGGTATCTATGTAACTGTGTAATTTTCTTTTTAAAATCCCTGTCTACCAAGGCACTGAATGCTTCAAAGTGTTATTGGTTTAAATGGGAAGGGAGAACACACAGCACATGATGAGAAATATTTACCACTTCAAAACAGTACAGTACGAACAAGTAAATATTTACTTTATTTAATGCATGGCCAACATGTGGGACTCCATTGGCATAAGGTGGTCCATCATGAAGACAAAATTCCTGCTTTGTTTTCCTTTGCCTTTGCCATGAATACAACTCCAAAAACCCACATTTCTGTGGAGAGAACAAGAAAACATCTAAATCATCACGGGTCTTTGCACTTCCAAAAGGTCTGAACTTTGACTTCATAGTAAAACATATATTCAAAACAAACACCAAGAGTTAACTTTTCTAACTCTGTAACAAAATATATTAGTAGCTTAACACTATAAAAAGCCCGAGGCAGGCATAATACTATGTCTAATATTGTTACTCTGGCTATCCACTATAAGGAGAGTTGTCACTCTTCCTCCAAACGAGCAATAACAAACTGGAGAGCATCCAGACTACAACTACAGCAATAACTAAAGATCCTGAGCTCTTCAGCCTTTTTCCCACCCCTGACTTCAGGCTGGCCGGGCTCCCGCGAAAGCCCAGACCTACAAGAAGTGAACCGCAGCAAAGGCAGGCCCCTAAACACACCCTCACCCTCCGTCCCGGGGAGAGCCAGCCCCGGCCGCTACCTGCTGGGTCTCCAGCTCAGTCTCGGGCTGCAGCCGCCCCGGGAGCTGCGCGGGGAACTGGCAGCGCGGCAGCAGCACCGTGTCCCGGTACTGGG
>NW_010165641.1:13114-18353 GCF_000695765.1 Mesitornis unicolor | reverse complement strand
CTGCCATCATCCATCCACCTCGTTATTTCCTTCTAGCCAAACTTCAAGCAATGTTTTACTTTGTATTTGGCTCAGAATCCATTTCTGAATGACATGTATGAAGCACTAAAAGGTGCAGAATAGTGATTTTTTTTCTGAATTGTAGAATCACACATTTCTTAGCAAAATACTAACATAGCAAAAATTTTCACTATTTTTATTTTGTCATCAAATGTTGGTCTTATCGCCCAGCTTGGTTACAAATGATCTGGCAATGTATTAGAAAACTGAGCAAGTTTTGAATTAAAAAAAACAAAACAAAACCTTGATCATCTTTAGACTTTCAAATACACACAGGAAACAGAAACAGGGAATGGAGAAGGTCCACTTGGCACAACGTATAATCTCATCTTTCACTTCTTTCTGTCTTGTGGCCGTGAAACAATCTTGCTTGCAGAAGCCATCCAGAGATGCTGCTTCTCATGGGTAAGAAGGCACTGGTGTTACAGGAGCACATGTGCACTGAAATCTCCTTGTTCAGCACAGATCCTAGTAAAATTCCACTGAAGCCTCAAATACCCACTACCTGTGCAGAGGTACAGTGCTCGGTGTACAGCTACTTTCTCAAAGATGTTTTGCCTCTTCTGTACCTGTGGTTAACTTTTCTCTAATAAAGGCGTTTTGACTACTTCCATTCTGCAGTTTCCTCCAAGTTATACTGGACACATATCAAAATGTTTCAGGATTGGCTTTAGCTTGTGTTCAATCGAATTACCTGATTGGACCTGGTACTTTTACATCTCCAGTAAAGACCATCACAGCTTCCTTCTTCCTCAGCTATACACAGCCTTAAAACACATATGGCAAAGCATGGTGAAAGAACCCCATAAGCTTTCTGAAGAAGCCTTGGGGAGTAGAGAGGACATTGGTCCATGCACTGCTCAAGTTTTTTCAACCCCTTAGGAGCCCCTGGAGCTTTTCATGAGGGGTTATTGAGTAGACAGGACAGCAGGATGGAGCTATGTAAAGAAAATCAGCTGCACTGTGATACCAAAAAACCACAGTGAAAAGGATAAGCTGTGTCCAAAGGTCTCACAGTGTGCAAACAGCCTGTGGCCTGCTTCAGGGACACCTAATTTAAAATTATAACCTTTATATAATTTACATGGCATTAACCCAGATTGTTTTAGATTCACAGGGTCTGGGCAGTAAGACTAAAGCAGAGTTTAGACACGGTCCGCTCAAGGACATGCTTTTTCACACCAGTTCTCTTCTTTTGGGGGTAGCCTCCTTTCTATGTAGAAAGACCTCAAGTTGAATCAGAGCAAAGAAGGAAAATTTTAAGAATGACAAATCAGCAATCTCTATTGCTGCCTGATTCCAGAACCAGCTAGGGAAATCATCCTGCCCCAAAAGAGCACTGCAAGAGGTATTGTTCCCTTACAATAAATTCGTTCATAGCAGCTTTCATGTGGGAAGGCTGCTTCTAAGTTTCTCAAGAGACTTGTCACAAGCTTCTCTCATTCTCATTCTCATAACAGATACGCAGTGCAAAGGGCTAAACAAAGGGATGACTGATGTAAGCATCAAGCTGAGATCTTTCAGTTCAAGCTAGTCCTTTGATGCTCTGTTCTATCTGAAGCACTTTTCAATTACAAGCAGATTACAAGAACAGCTTTCTCCATCCAATTTTTCTTAGTTTTATCAGTCGTGCTTGGTATAGGCTCTCTTTTGTAGCTAAAGGTCAATGATCTTTAATTAAATAGTAACTTCCACACTGTTCTTGAATAATCTTGTCTGTAAGCCTGGAGAAATTATATAAAGCACCTTGCCTCTGCAAGCTGCAATTACAGAATTTTTGCCACTAACTTGGAAAAAAATGTGATCTTAGCCCCATTTCTCTAAATCACCTCTTCAGCAGAGAAATGCTAAGTAGTCAAAGTTCTCAGCTGAGGAACATGCTCAAGAACAGGCAAATGCATTTCATTGAAGTTAGGCCATTTGCAATTATTTGATATTAGTCTCCCTTCAGTTTCCAGTTTTTAATTCCTGAAGATAAGTTTCAAACTTGAGTTTAATTTCAAAAGGCCAGCTGATTTAAAAATAATTCCCAGTGCAACTGGGTTGTCTGGCATATTTTCCTGTTTGTATGAGGCACAGAGCTGCTCAGTTAAATCACCTTTTTCAGTCTTTCTTGCCAGCTGCCATCCAAGTGATGAATAAAGGGCTCTTAACCGGGTAGCAAAGCTTTCACCCCAGGGCAACAAAACAATGAAGTGCTATGTGCTGCTGCCACTGATGGAGTTACCAGTCAGCTCCCCTCATCCTCTGGTTTCAACACAGTTTTCCCTGAACCAGACTGCTGAATGTGACAATGTAACAGATGGTACCAAAGCATCACTGACCACATTGCTGATTTACTCATGGAAAGTATTTTTCCTTTTAATGGTAGTTTCCTATAGATAAAGAAAATGTATTTTCTCAGACGCTCACAATTTTGTAATTCAAAGTAGAGATCTGTAAACTACCCATTGAGAAAGTTTGTCTTCCCTCAGAAGGGATTAAAATAGATGCGAGTTAGCTGGAGTAAAAACAGAGACAACAAAATTACTTGTACCACAGCCTTGTGCCCTGAGTGTGAGGCAAATGTGGGTGGAAAACCCAGGGTTTTTTGACTGCTTCAATAAAATAGGAAAATTAGGGAAAAGAAAATGTCCCTTCATTACATTGAACTGCTTAAATGTGCCTGACTTCCATTGTTGCTACACGTTGCTCTTCTGCCAGGTCCTACCCACTCATTAAATATCTGGAAACACCACAGTCCATGCAGGATGCAGAGAGATCAGGAAAAAATAGAAATGAAGAAGAGGTAAGAGCAGAAAACTTGACGGATGACCCGAACCCATCTACCATTTTGAGGAAGGGATGGGGCAAGAAAACTGGAAGTAACTGAAGAGGCACACTGTGCACTGGATGCATTGCATGAGAGGGTCTACATCCCTCTATGCCCTTTGAGGCCCTACATCCTCAGTTTGCGTAGCCATTGCACCCTGAAGTAAGAAAACTGAGGGCACGGTTCTCCCCTCAGCAGGATCCAGGCTCCTGCAGGGCTCACGTCTCAGCAGGCATTGGAAACCAGGAACTACTGCTCTCTCAAGGGCAAGATTTTGCTGCCTTAGCGAAGGCAGAGATCCTCAGCTCCTGCTGGTTTCTGTGGTCAGAACGGGAGCCTGGACTGCTCCAGAAAGCAAAATTTGCTCAGCTGATGCCACTTGATATCTGGAAAATGGCAGCAAGCTGTTGTGTGCCTCTATCTCACAAATGCACAAGGTACATCACAGTCATCCGTGGCAGGTTTGGACCTCAGTAAAGGGTGAGATAATGCACATTCTGCCCAGAAGGCAAGGTCAGTCATTTCTGAAGTGTGACATTTGGTACCTGTCACTGAGCCCATAGCTGTTGGCTATACCAGTAAGACCACTGAGACAGCTCCTGGGAACTCAGTAACAGCAGTGACTTTATTTTTGCTCCCCAAAATGGGGATAAACTGACTTTCAACATTGAAAAATAGGTACGTAGCACACCTGTATCATCCCCATCTTAAGCACTGTGCAGACCCCTACTGCAAACTCCGCCACTCGTTACAGACAGAGGTAAGGACTTCTCTTCAGCCAGGTGAAATGACAGCTTGTGACTACACCAGGATTGCTGCCTATGTATTTATAGGCATAAAGACAGTCAAAGGTTTCATTCAGAAATTTTCAAGCAAACTGTGCTTACACACATACACATTGTATTTATTGAGTAGTGCAGTGGAAACTTTGCCCATACATGTAACTTATCTGGAGTCAGCAGGAGATACAACCAGCGTAACCTGAGTGATTCATGTCTGGTTTTTGAGGTATCAGGAAGAAAAATGTTATCACTGCACTTCAGAATAAGTCAGAAGAGTGCCTTTTTACTTAGTTGAGATCAGAACTGCCACAACATTTTTACCAAGAAATGTGAGAAAATGATATACCAAGAGGAAAGGTGAGTGTACCAATGTGTTGTCCCAAGAAAATGCTATTTACATCTAGGTTAGTTAAAGACGCAAGACCAAACAAGTCAATGGAAAACTCCTCCTACGAGAGTATTCTCTGCTACCAAAGGAGATGGTTGGACACTGAGGGCAAAGATAGCTCAGTACAAATGTAATTCACATGATGGGATGCTGGGTTTTTGTCAGATGACTACTACACACAGGCAGATCAGATGGTGCTAATTTACAGTGCAGCTGGGGCCAGAAGACAACTAAAATTCAACTAAACAATGGAAAATTATTTGGGGAATGAAAATAAACAACTATGCAACAGTGGGGTTTAGAGGAAGGCAGGACAGGAAACTTTCAGCGAGTTTCCAAGATTCAGTGAGAACTGAAATACCAACAACTGAGCTGCCACTACAGCTTGCTGCTAGGGATGTCTGAGTCCAAGTGTTGCCAGAAAAAGGCCTGTATCCTGCGCCACGCATCTTCTTGGGCTCTGGCATGCTCCTTCCATTGCCCTCCCCAAAGCACAAGCATCCCAAGCACTCTGTGAATTGAAACCTGGCACAGAGGCAAGTATGGTGGCTCCAAGAGGTGTCCCGCTCCAGAATAGGAGCAAAACTCTGCTTGCCGTCCATAGCACTGAAGGCGCTGAACAGCATCCTGGCAATACAGGTCACTTTTCCAGTTCCTGTCATCCAGTCCGGACAGGAAAAGGAACTTGGCCAAGGACCTCTCCATGGGAATGCGACAGTTCCAAGTTGCTGGGTCCCTGTGATCATCTAGGACATCTGAAAAATCTACTAGGCCAGACTCATCACTGATCTTCATCCTCCCCAAATCAAATGGGTGGGGAGGAATAGTGAAGCCATCCCCCCGCAAGGGAATGAAAGAATTAAAACCACTTCCAGATATGCTGACAGCTGCCTTGATGCCAGGTATAAAGGTGGCCATGGAAAGGGCTAGATCAGCTCCTTTAGACAAGCCCAAAACGCCAATTCCAGTATCTTTCACCTGAAACACAGTTATGAAAACAACCATTATCAACTACTCTTCATTTCCTGGGCCGACATAACATCTCCAGTTCTGCTTCCTCACTCCTCATCCAACTAAGACCACCCATATTTGATCCTTTCCCTCTCTGTGCTGAGGTTGTATCACTCCTATATCTCTCCCTTTGCTGAGTGTCCACATGAATGACTGAATTCTACAGCTCCTCAACATTTCTCCTCT
>NW_010165641.1:0-13083 GCF_000695765.1 Mesitornis unicolor | reverse complement strand
CCCTGCTGTTCTCTACAGACAAAGTCTCTTTGCTCCCTCCACATCCTGGCTAGACACAGGCTCTCAGTATTGTATCTTTTGATGCTTCTATCTCCAAACCCCCTCTGTCTTCTCTCCTCAGGTGCCTTTTGGAAAAACCACCTCTTCATCAGTTTACTTGTGCTGATTTACATGACATTGTTTCTAGATACTCTCCTACAGCTGAAATGTTATCTTCTGTTTTGTAATGAACATAAGGTTCATTACATCTGAGGCTGAGTTAGCCCAGTAACTGCTTAAATCAACTTATTTATAGTGAAGGCTCTTCATTTTATAATGTCTGTCTTGTAAGACACTCTGGAAGTTTCAGAGCTCTATGAGGAACAAGACAAACAAGCAAGGCTGAATTCTGCTCTCACACTGGTTACATTCCTCGTGTCCACATGCCAGAAAATAACTAACTTTCTGAAATGAATACCACATTAAGTAGCATTCCATTCAAAGTTTGAATGCTACTTGATTTCTCTTGGTCTCTTTTGGTTTAAGTATGATGATATATTGCTATCAAATGTCTTTCTCATCCCACATACTTGCTCAAATACAGCTCCAGCTTCTTAAGACACGGTGAACTTTCCAATGCTACAACTGTAAGGGATTCTATTGTTCAAGTGTCTTATTACTGTCTTGTGAAACTTGCTCAGAGTCAAAAGCCTGTAACATCTCAGAAATAGTAGAAAAAGTCAACGGATTCTTTTTCTCTTCTAAAATCTTGAAAGACACAAAAGTAGAGAAAGAAATTAAGATTTCCTGTTTAAGCAGTTTTAGCCAGAAACTGCTTTGATTTAATCTTAAACAAACACTGGTTTGCACAACACCATTCTATGGACTGTTACAAGATGCTGTGAAAAACCAGCTATCCAACTACTTGCAAAATTGAAGTTGAGGCACATGCTTTCTGTCTCTCAGATCATGCTGTCTTTCAGACAAAAAACCAGCTATCCAACTACTTGCAAAATTCAAGTTGAGGCACATGCTTCCATCTCTCAGATCATGCTGTCCTTCAGACAACGCTGTCTCCTTCTAACATCTCAGAAGCTTAGTTGCATTCAGTGACATTCAGCATTCCAATTTGAAAAGTGGAAAAGAGTTTTCAACAGGAAGAACACCATAATTTATCTCTTACCTGCTGCTGCTTCTGCAAAAATTTCACAGCTTCCTCAAAATATCCCAGTTCAAGGATCTCTGGCCTAGGAGGGAGATCTTCAAAGGCCATGTAAGCAAGAGCCAGAGTCACGAAGCCTCTGCTAGCCAGGAGACTTGCTCTGTATTCAATAAGACCTCCTCCAGATCCATACAAATCGATAAGTCCAGGGAATGGACCAGGTCCTGCAATGAAAGGTGTGTGTATATATATATACGTACTCAAAGAGAAAAGTTTCTAAAGAAGTTCTTTCAGTAGTGTCCCCTCAGCACACACGAGGACAGCAGACATCAGAAGAAAATCATCCTCTGAAGCTTTCCATGGAGGTTTTCATTCTCAGGCACACATCAGTCCCTGTAAGGGCACTAGTCTGGATATTTCTTCTCTCTCTTAAGAACTCATTATAAGAATTTCACATGTTGGGCATCCTGCTCCCACCATGAATTTCAGCTGACGTTGGCCTAGATGTTCTCAAACCATTGGAGATTGATGAACAAAGAGTATCGCTGCATGAGCTGCACTTCTTTAGGAACTGTGCTAGCTACGACAATTCAGGCTTCAGTATGGTGTGGGTAACTACCCCTGGGTTTCTCAGTTCTCCTTCTGCAGCCACAGGACCTTCCTTTCCTGCTGCTGCTCTGCCCATTCGTACAGCCAGACTTCCCTTACAAGAGTCGGCGTCACAGCAGCTGCAAGGGACTTTCTATTCATTACAGAGCAAGATATTCATGTTTAGGTACTGCTCAAGGAACGTAAACAGTTCGGGGCTCAGAGCAGCTTTACACAAGATCCAGTCTCAGCACTGTCTCTGTACGGAGCTGTGGAATATGATGCCAGTATAATTAAAGACCCTGCATTTCTCATTTGTCTCCCATCTTCCTAGGTATCTGGTGCAGTCAAGCTGCTCAATCAGGTAGAGACTTCTTTCTTTGCCCTTTCCTTAGTCAAAGAGAGAGACAGAGAGACAAGTCCAGAGCTTGAAGAAGATCTGTGGCAGCTGCTGGAGTAGTCTAGGCTGACTGAAGCCTGCGACCAGTGCTCCCATCACACCTTGTCATTCCTCACTCCATGGCCAGACCTGTCATGCTTCACAGCTCTGCCCAAGGCCAGGGGCCTCTTTGTCATGTCAGCTAAACAGAGGAGTTAATAAATAAACACACTTTTCCCCAGAGCTCTCACTGCAGAAGAGCTCCTAACCCCCTCAGCTAGAACAAACAGGAGACACCTTGTGTTACCACTGGTGCCCCTCCCCTTGGCACTTGACCGGCCTGGGCAACGCCTGCTCCTCCCTGCGCTGCTGTGAGGATCCAAGTAGCTGGACAAAGCACAGGCTGAGGGAATCATTACCTGAGGCTTTGCTTTGGGTTGCTGAGTGCATCCAGGGGACGGGGTACAACACGTGGTGTAAGTCACACTTGGAAAACCAGAATGGAATTAAAACTCACCAGGAGGGAGGAAGAGAGTTGCTTTCAGCTGACCTTCTCTGACAGAAATCCTCTTCACCCCCTCTCCTAAAAACCATCGTTCATTGGTGCACTTTCCCAGCAAGCGGCTCATGTTCCCGTGGCCCTCATACACTTCCAAGTCCACATAGAAAGGGGTCAGGACGTTCCTTTTTGCCAGTCGCTTATAGGGTGTCTTAGACTGCAGAGACCACAGCAGGCCCATCGGCTCCACTCCTGAATAGCTGCCCCCCCGTGCAGGGGAGCGGCTGAGGTCAAGCTCCCCGCTGCTCTCAGCTCTGTAGTGAGCATGGGCTTGGAAAAGCTCCCCGCTGTCGTCCAGCAGGCTGGCTCGGAGGGTGACCGCCTGCTGCGGCAGGAGGCCTGTCACACGGATCTGCACCGGCTCGTCGAACAGACACCGGGGGGAAGGCAGAACCACCACCTGCACCGCCATCCCAGTTCTGCTTTTGGAACAGCAGCTGCCCTCTTGTGCGGCCAGATACGGGCTGCGTGAAACAGGATCGCCAGGAGCCAGTCGCCTCTCAGGCTTAAAATCTCTGCCCAAAGTCCAGGAGGAACCAGCGTGACTGTTTCCTTCGGCTGGCGAGCACGGGCTGCTGGGAGACGTAGTCCAGAGCACACCTCCCTCCAGACACTCCAGCCCGGAGGTGGTACAGCAACACCATCCGCTTGAACAGACACGAGCTGTCATTCGTTCCTGGCATGCAGTCTTACTTTTGACTGGAGAGAGAGACTAAATTAAAAACCCCACAGCGACAAAAAGAGATCTTCAAATCACCTTTCCACCCAACTGTGGGAAAGTCCAGATTTTACTACAGAACTGGCTCGGGCGTCTTTGCTAAGGCACAGTGTTAACTTGCTTGTTACACAAACATGCTGGAAAGCCTCAGTTAACGTGACATCTTAATCTAGCCTGAAAGAAAACCTGTCCTTAATCTCTCATGAATTTTCAGCAATGTTTGGAAAAGCACAAAGTAAAACGATGTTTTATGAACTATATGAACTTCTTTTTTAAAAAAAAAAGAAACGAAACAAAAGAAACAAAGTAAAATTCTTATATTTTTATTCACAATAACCAATGCTGTCTAAATGGTATCTGCATTTGCTTAATTAATAGATGGAAATTAACCCACCTCATATCGCTAATGTCTCTACGGAACTGTTTGAAGATTTGATGATGAATATCAACTTTTGGTATTCATAAACAATACTCCATTTTTGCAATGTCCATGTATTTAATAGCTTTCTAGTCCTACCCTGCAGGTCTCAGACATGTGAGCAGTCTCATCCCCTTCTGTGGAAATACAAACGGGAAATAAGGCTGCAGAAATGGGCTCCTGGTTCACACAACTTGCCTGACCATGCGTTACGCAGGAATTCATGGCAAAGGAATAATGACAAAATCAACGAGCCTACAAGCTGCAGAATCACACGTGATGCCACGAGACCACAGGTAATGTGCAGACTGGCTGAAGATCTGGTAAAGCAACTCTAAAATCACCACTCAAGACATAAGAGCGTGCAGCTACATTTAAATACAACAGTGGAAATAAAAAACAGCAATAAAAACACGTAGCTTAACATGGAAAACAGCCAGCATTGACTTCTGCATGTCAGCCTAGATGTTCCCCACCCACCACATCATTTGGAAAAAAAGTAAGAAATTAGTACAGAAATAAGCTTTCCAACTGACCTTTTATTGCAGAAGTTGTAATTTCTCACCATCAAAACACCACAGCCAACTTAGTGAATTACAACTGGACAGGACTGTTGCCTTAAGCCGAACGCACGTGTTGGACTGACGCAGCCTGACGATGAGGGGCAGAGCAGATTCTTCCTTGTCTGCTTGGGTTGTTACGAAGACAGTCTGCAGCTCTGAACAAACAGTCATGGCTTCTCTTTTGGGATTTCCAAATCAGAGGCAACATGCAAAGACCTAAAAGTACTATTATCAACCCTCTACTTACAAGCCAAAACATCTGGCCAATTGATCTGGACTCTGAAATCAAGACAGACAGTCATATGTTTGACAGACGTTGTTGAGGATTATTCAATGTTCAGTTCTTGTCACTTGAATTATGTTTGTACTCCAGTCACAGATGCTGATGAGTGTATCACATCAGAGAGAGATGCAAGCTCAAGTCTCCCACTTCTACTATGACACCTTCACGGTTTTTGTGAGACTATCTAGTAGCTGGTAATAGCTGTACTTAAGGTCATACTCCATGTCATACCAATAGTTCACTGAGGAGACAAGAAAAAGGAAAAACATTTCTAAGGCTGGAATGTAATGATTCACAAATGTGCTCACAGTTCAGCTAGAACAGGCTTTTCCTTGTTACTGACTGAACTTTGAAATGACCAAATCCTTGACTAAGCCAAAAAGAACATGAGCAAACATTAGAGTTGTTTAATAGTTCTGCACATGCAATTCTGTCTTAACCCAAACCAACTCCTCTTCAGACTCTACTGGGGATTCCTTGGAGCAGCAGCTGGCAAGATGTTTAGGAACAGAAAATGTATGGTTCTATTTAGACCAAACATACCAAACACAATGCAAAGATTAATCTCTGGATAAGAACCCCTCCTCCTCTGAGTATGTAAAGGATGGCAAATTCACCACTACATCACAGTGGTCATCAATCAGACAGTGCTTTAATTCTGCTTCTCATTTTAATTTTGGTGTACGTCTCCTAGGAAAAATAAGTTAAGCAGTATAGTATTGCACCAGCTCTTGGAGGAGGATATACTCTAGCTTCAGACATTTTCTGAACCAGACTCACAAGTGCACACAGACTGTAGTGCAGTTAGCAGACCAAAGGCCAAATAAACTCTTCAGCATTTCTGCTAGACAGAGAAAAAGAGTGGCCAGGTGCTTGTCACTGGAAACAACTCTACTTTTTCTAAAAAATCTTTGAGGACTGATGCAGCAGTACTGGGAAAAGAGAATCAGAAATACGGCTTTACTGCTAGCTTGTCTTTTTATCACAGTATTGCAAATACTGAGAAAAAAAAAAGCACCTGGCAATATTTGCAGCATTGCACAAATACTAATGTCATGTTGTTCAAAATACTGTGTTTACACTTCCTGGGTAGAGACAGGATTTTTCCAGGTAAAGAACAGCAAAAAACTCTTAAAACCTTGCAAAACTTAAGAGGATATAATGGTGATGCTTTGCACCACCTCCACCCCTTCACCTGCACCAAATGAGCAATGCTTGAAATTCTGGAATTCTCTTAGAGAAGAAAAAAAAACAGAGAGAGATTATGATAAATTCTACAAAGAAAGAGATGACAGGATTTTTGGTAAGTGCAGGGGAACAGTAACAGAAGCACAGGCTTATTGGCAAGGTAGGAGACTGGGACAGGGCAGGTTCCAGCTCACATGACAACAGAGCATCTTCCACGTTGTGTCTACATCCATGCCTAAAACTCATCCACCGGATGGTTTCCTTTTCTTCCACTAGATCCTTTTTTGCTGATGCAACAATGGCACACACAACATGGAGTTTCTTTGTGAAAGGTATGTAGATGACCAGTTTGCAGTTAGCAGGGTAGGCAGACAAACTGCTTAGCTCCACGATATCAACAGAAACTGGATCACAATCACTGAATTAGGCATCCTTCTCCAGACTTCACAACTAGACTCTTTCTTTTGCTATATCCCTAGCACTTGTCAACAATGCTAGGAATTATAAGCAATACAGACTGCAAAGAGATCCCCATGGGATCTGTCGAGATTGCTAGCTCCTCCTCAGGGGAGGCAGATGATCTTAAAGGGACTTATGGACCCAGTTATGCTTTGATATGGGGTATCTAGCTGCACACCCACCACAGTTCAGAAGCGTATCTGGAAATACTGTGCATTTTACCTGCTATACAGCCATGTGATTGCTGAACATGATGGAACCAGAGAGAAGGCAGATATAACATCTCACCAGCTTTCACTGTACACTGCAAAGGTTTTGCCTGAGCATACTCTGGATATCGTTCCAGATTCGGGTTCAAGGGGTCCAGGGGAATCCAGGGCACCTAAAAGCAAAAGAGTATGTACATGGTACTGACCCTGGCAAAAAATTCCAGCAAGCTTCCAGAAAAACAGCTGATAATCAAACTTCGTAAGTTACAAAACATGTATTTTGCCTAGCAAAACAGAGCTACACAGCTTTCCACATTCAACTGGGAATAGGTCAAGGATGCAAAAATTTGCCTTCTTTAGTGAAGCATTTCTAATCAGGGAAAAGGTGCTAAATGTCAGCCATGATATTCCAGTCTTGTGGCACACTTTCAAAACACCTCCAGCCCCTTAAGTCACTTGTTCTTCCTACATTCAGCACTTGAGTATTTTATCTGCACCACTTTCTAAAAAACTTTTTTTCTTCTTAAGCACTCTGCTCTAATTTTATTCCCAGCAGCTAAAATGCTCCTTCCTGCTGGGAAATCCCTCTTGCCTGCATTCATTTCTTCTGTGTCTTACAGAGTTATAAACCTCAGCACTCCACCTCACTGCACTACAGGAATGCACCCGTGAGATTCCATGGGCAGCACTCTGGAAACAGAGCCCCAGCTCAATTCCAGCTGTAGCATTAGGCACATATCACAGAGGCAAAAGGCGAGAAATTAGATATAAAAGGCTACTAAGTTTTTGTAAAGTGCCTCCAGATCTATACATTCTAACCAAATAAATATTGCTACTACTAAAACAACACAATTTCTTCATTGAGACAGATATGTTTTATTGCACTGGGTGATACTGCTGTGTAAAGCAAAATCCAGCCTCGAGTAGAGGGCAAAAAGAAAGTGGATGCAGAGGAGTCTATTTCACTCTTAATGAAATCAATTCCTTTATTGCTGATTCATTTTAAAGTCCTTTACTGGATCTATTTAAGTTCAGTGCAAAGAATACAGTTGATGCTATCAATGGTTTCAGGTGTGCAGTAAAAATCTTTTCTGGAAGCTGGGTATCCTTTGCAAATAGCAAAACACAAGTGAAATAGCTGGGCATTCTCCTTCCAGTAATGAAGGATTTCTAGGTATCAACCAATACACTCAGGCTGAGGGCTCAGCAGTGCCCAAAACTACCTTTACTGTATTGATAGTGTTCCTTATACACTTTTTACCTTATCTGCACTCTTCTCATCCACAATTTCAAATGAGCCATCTTCTGATACCTGGTAGGTTGCTGGCTGATAGAGCTCTGGAACCACAGAAAGAATTAAATGGCACAAAGAGTAGTACTCAGAGTCACTTACGGCAGGGCATGTCACACTTTCACCCAGTAGAAGACAAATTAAGACAAAACCATTTGCAACTTACTGTCCTTACCTTTGCCCATTTCAATTTTTATCTACTTTAACTTCTAATTTTTTTTAGGTCAGTCTGAATACTGAACAGCCTCCCTGTTTGGAATTCCAACGTTCTTTCTTCACAGGAATTATTCTCCTCAAAACCCATTTTACTCCTGGTCCTATTTTGTTCCTGAAACCGTCTTGCTTCCTTTTCAGAACTCATAATGCATTCCTGACTTGCACACTGTCCTATATTCTGCCTTTTCCTCTTAGGTCAGTCTGGTAAGATAGCACTCACAAGAGTTACTAGTGACTTGTGGCCAGCTCTTCACTTCTAATTTGACCTGACAGGGCTCATCAACTGCTTCAGATACTGCAGGTTGCTCTTCTTTCATTGCTTCAACACACAGTTTTCTAAGCCCTCCCTTAAGAGAGTTTCTCTCCATCAACCTGCTGTTCAAAAAGATGGAGTCATCTTTTTACTACACATTAGAAAACGTAAGCATTATCTCTCTTCTATGCTTTACCAGTAACTTGTTTTACAATGTATGACTCATAGGACATACATGTATCTCATACATTCACACACACATGACACCGCTTCTCCTGTGAAGAGAGACTGAGACAGATGAAGTTGTTCAGCCTGAAGCAGAAAAGCCTCTGGGGAAACCTTATTGCCGTCTTTCAGTATATAAAAGGGGCTTATAAGAAAGACAGAGAAAGAATTTTTACCAAGGCCTGTAGTGACAGGAAAAGGGACAACGGTTTCAAACTGAGAGGAGGCAGATTTAGACTGGTTATAAGGAAGAATATTTTTATGATGAGGGTTGTGAGACACTGGAACAGGTTGCCCAGTGGAGCTGTGGATACCCCATGGAAGCGTTCAAGGTCAGGTTGGATGGAGCTTTGAGCAACCTGATCCAGGGCATGGCAGGGAGGTTGCAACTAGATGATCTTAAAGGTCCCTTCCAACCGAAACCATTCTATGATTCTATGAAGTAATGCTGCCATAAGAATCTCTTTTTTCATCTTTCCAGTTTTCAGAAAGTCAGTTAGTAACTTGAATATTTCATTGAATTACAACTTATTTTTCAGCTTCCTGGCTTTTTTCCTAGAGAAAAGAATGAGCAGGCAGAATCCAAACCTGTTAAACATCAAAGATTACATGCTACAATACTGACAAGATATTTAAATAATGTAAACATTCTAAAGATCAAGAGAGTATCTAAAGCTGCCATGAGTATCAAGGAACCTATTACTTTACATGACTGGAAAACTCGAGCTCAGAATAATGTTTGTATTACAAACTACCTGCAGCACAAAACAGAAGTGATATCTGTTCAAGCTGGAAAGTGTAACACTGCATAAACACCAAAATGTTCTCTCTTTTTCCTTCTTCATAACTGTCAACATTTTAGTCTCTCCTCCTTCCAACCTCCAGACACACTGCACAGTAAATTAAGTACCATATGGGATGAAGGGACGGTCACTCGGTGGATGCAGTAGAAAATGTTTCTCTCCAGATATCACGCAGTACAAGTTCTCATAATGATCTTTATGTACTAGGATGGAGAAAAATGTGAAGAGAGAAAATCAGTGTTATTTCCTCCTATATATCAGAAACCATAGTAAACTGAAAGTGTCAGCCTATCCTCTTATTATCAGGCTGCTTCCTCCTCTTGTGGACAGCAGGAGCGGAAAGTAACACTATAATGTAGCAAATTGTCAGTGCCTTGCCTGACACAATGCCAGGCAGATGCACCCAGACACAGAGCAACAAGAGGCTGCAGAAGTGTAAGAGAAATAATGCAAAAAATCATGTTAAAGTAGAACTGCCCCGTAAGAAAAAACCACAACAGTATCGCTGGGCCACTCACCCAAAACAAGCCCACTTAAACCTGTGCTGAAAGCACATAAAAGGCTGACAGTGCCACACAATACGTACAAGATGTCACAGCAGCCGATTCCCCAAGCCAGAAGTTGACAGCATCGGGCTTCTTCCCTGTATGGTTAAGGAATAGAGAAATGTTGTCAACAAAATAAAAGGATTTGAAGGGTCAAGTTTAGAAGTGTTTCACATAATTTTCTGTCAATTTCTCCCAAATTCTGTCCTTTACTCCATAACTATGCCAGGTTTCATTGCAAATAGTACCCTGTGAGCAACAGCAGCGTCCTTCGGCACTGGAAGCCAGTGTGTGCTGATCTGACTTCAAGACGTAGTATTATCCATGCCCAAATCGATGGTTACAACCCTGTGTTTCCACATTCTGAATCCCTAAGACTTGGCTCACCAAGAAACTGCAGCTTATCTACGTACAGTTGCAAAAAAGTAAGATCACAGTAAATCATTTGCATTGACCTTTTTAAGAACATGCTGTAAAACAGAAACTAACTGAAGCAGAACAGCATTTAACTAGAAACAAACACCTGTAATTTTACCAAAGGGGAGGTGGGGCTGTGTTGTTTTGCTTGTTTGTTATGCGACCTTTGGTAGCAACAGCATGAATGAGTCAAAAACATGACTCCAAATCAGAGAAAAGAGACTATATGAAAAGAAGTGGTCTATGGCATTATCATCACATTGTTTCAGTCGTGATGGCCCCAATACACAACTGAGATACTAAATCCAGAGTAACCCAAACCCAAAACTTGGATTACTCCATTAAGTATTTTACCACTTCTGCTTTCTAAGACAATGAAACAGAAGAGTTTGCAGAAGAGGAGACTGAGGGGAGACCTCATTCATGTTTATAAATATTTAAAGGGTGAGTGTCACGAGGATGGAGCCAGGCTCTTCTCGGTGACAAACAATGATAAGACAAGGGGTAACGGACACAAGCTGGAACACAGGAGGTTCCACTGAAATTTGAGAAGAAACTTCTTCTCAGTGAGGGTGACAGAGCCCTGGACCAGGCTGCCCAGAGAGGTTGTGGAGTCTCCTTCTCTGCAGACATTCAAAACCCGCCTGGACGCCTTCCTGTGTAACCTCATCTGGGTGTTCCTGCTCCGGCAGGGGGATTGGACTGGATGAGCTTTGGAGGTCCCTTCCAATCCCTAACGGTCTGGGATTCTGTGATTCTGTGAAACCAAACTGAGCTGTGGCATCCAGACACAGAACGAACATTCACCATGTACCTACTAGCATGATTGTCTTAAAGCTCCATACAAAATATTTACTGAATATAGGAGAAACAGGTGGTTTACCCAGCGCCTCACTCATCCATGGTATGTCAGACTGCACGTCACAGACAAGTTCAGGGAACTCCTCAGTGAGGTTTGAACACTGCTTCTGCACATAGAACACGTTGGGAGAGGTCACCTTCTTCTCCACAATGTCCAAAAGGTCCATGAAAGGCATCTGGCGCTCCTCTGGCATGACAAAACGGTCCTGAAACACCGCATCTGCATAACCATTTGGTGTTACTGCCACACTCACTACCTTGGGACCTACTACCTCCCTGCAAAATAAATCAAAGGTTTATAGCCAGACTGGCAACTGGCCCATATATTGGACACTGGTTACTTTAAAAACAACATGTTTCATAGGCAGCAAAACCAAGAAGCCTGACTTTCCATAGGCAGGTGCTTCTAGACTTGATTTTCTACAGTTTGGTGAGGACTCTGCCATTCTTCTCTGATTGCTCTGCTCCCTGTGGTCAAGGCAACCTTATGGTATCTTTGGCCACTCTGAATTCTCACTTGTCTAACAGATGAGTTCAGAAAGGAGCTCCCTTTCCCTCTGCGCAGGCAGAAGGCCCCCTTCAGCCACTTGTTTTCATGAATCATGGCGGAGTCTGACATTCTCAGGACCTCTCAACCCAGTCAAATCTGGGTGGCCATATGATGAAAAGCAATCAAGGAGGGAGAAATGGTGGACAGAGGCTCACAGACATGCAAGTCATGAGGCTAACAGTTCTTCTTGAGAAAATTAATTTTAAATCCACAGGTTTTAGGTCTAACCAGAAATCTCCTCTCAAAAAAAGAGCTTAAAAAAAAAATCAAGTAATTTTTAAAATGCTCATCACCTGTTTTTTTTTAAAAGGTGCACTTGATCACAAACAAGTCAGTCTGCTCTTACAGTGCTACAGCCCCACTCCAACTGGGAGGGCTCTACAGGGCAGACCACTGACCAGAGGACAGCGATCGCACTGGGTCTCAATAGCCCGAGTCCATTGGCTGCACACTGTTAAAACACCCACTCTTCCTACTGCATCAGAACTGGTCAGGACAGTGTGTTTGCAGGAAGAAATCTATACATGAGTTTTAGACATGGTAGCAGGGCTGAACGCCTTCATACAGAAGCACGGAGAAATATGAGCCAATTTTACAGGTTAAAACAGATTAAACCAAAGGCCTCTTACTCAGGTCAGCCAAAATCGACCACTAGTCCTGCTCCAAAGCTCGCTCATACCTGAGGTACGCTGTCGTCCATTTCTTCAGAGCCGGCCAGTGGCTGATGGCATTCTGAATTATACAAGGTTTATTGGGACTCACCCATTCTCGATAAAACTCCAGCGGAGATGGAGGTCTCTCAAGATAGGGTATGGACTCGGTCCACCCCAGCTCTGTCCAGGTAAACGAGGAACAGTTTTACTCGGTGTCCTGAGAGAAAGTGCCCTCTGCTAGCACACAAACTGGCTTCAAGCCCCACCACCACGGGTGCTCAACTGAAGGCAAGCAGTGTCACCATCATTCCCTGCCCCTACTCTGGCTCCAGAAATCACCCTGTTAAAACCCGGAGACTGTTAGGGAAGGTTTCAGTGCCAGACACCTCAGGCCATAGCCCTGGGACTCTCCTGCTGTTAACTCATCCCACAGGTGGCCATGCCGCAGGCCCACAGGAGAGCAGGCACGAAGGCCCGAGGTTACAGGACATGCACCTCCAATAGAGATGATACCACAGGAGAATTTTTGGAAACTGGAACAGTGCTTTGTTTTGCTATTTTATACCACAGTAAATACCCTAAAAGGGCCATTTTCTCGAGTTTTGTTTTCTTTTTGCAGCGGCCTTTCAGCTGCATGTTCACCTTGGAAACACTTGGCTGAAAAATGAGTAGGAGCTTGGATGCTCCAGTTCAACCCACGCAGGTGCCATTTGCGGCAGTCGGGGCGCCGAAACGACCACAGACCGAGTCCTCCTTCCCCTGCG
>NW_010165640.1:82988-83874 GCF_000695765.1 Mesitornis unicolor | reverse complement strand
CCAACTCCTGACATGCTGTGATTCTGTGATTTCTCCACAGAGAATGTAGCATTATTTGCAAGTCTTTCCCATTCAGTACAAACGATCATTATTTGTTTATCTCTCAATACCTCAGCTATGCACATCTATAATAGACTTAATACCAGTATTTATTGAAAGCACATTTGTAATGTTTCAGAATATTTAAAATAGATTCCCATGCAAATGTGAATCAAAATAAAAACTTTTTTCACAATTAAAAATATCAGGCCTTTCAATTAGATTTGTGCCAAAAAATCAACCTTTAAAGTGTTGTCTAACTATCTATCTTTAAATAGAATGTTTATTATTTGGATTAGATTTTATGAAATTACAAATGTTTTTTGCAACAGCACAAATCTCATTTTGACCTCCAGGAGTTCTTATTGAGCTCTGGGAGTCACGTTCTCTTTAATATTAAATCTCTTTTCAACAGAATGGCAAAAAATATGTCTCTGAGAGGAACTTCTTAATTTTTTCAGTCTCCTTACAGAATAATAAATTTCTAAGTCATATTGCATGTAATTTAGCAGTCAGTTACACAGATTGGATGCAATGAAGATATCTTCATATATATATACATATATACACACTCAGATATATAGAGAATGGGAGTGCAAGACACTAGTTTATGATGTGGTAGGTTTAATCTGGTTTTTTTCGCCAGCTAGAGAGCCTAGACTGATAAAAAGAGAAGCTAAGAAAGCATAAAACCTTACACCTGACAATGGCTGAATTCTAATCCGCTATTTCAGATGACAAAGAAGTTGTCTGCAGTTTCTGGGTTGGGAATTCTAATTTAGTGCAGAATAATGCTTGGATTAAAAGACCTTGCTAGGGCTCTAATTAGATTATTCTGCCCTTTATA
>NW_010165640.1:73890-82957 GCF_000695765.1 Mesitornis unicolor | reverse complement strand
AAGAGACTTCTTAAGTCTTGTAGTCTATTTCTTTCTTTGGGTTCTATAGATACTTTAGAGTATCTTATTTTCTAGGGTGTTGGAAATGTCAAGCTATGTATTTCTTCTCTTTTATAATTTTCTTTTTGTCACATACCTGATGGCAATAGGTGAAGCAAAGCTTTTTAGCCTCTATGGGGACATATCTAAATGAAAGTACTTCTATAAATGCTCCTGTTGACTGGGAGAGTTACCATGAGAAAGGAAATGATTTTTTAAATCATTTTTTAAAATGATTTAAAAAAAAAAAATATATTGGAACAGATTGCTTCTACACTCTGCACGATGCTTCTATCTGCTCCTTCACTTGACTGGGAGAGTTACCATGAGAAAGGAAATTAGCATGCATGATTTAAAAAAAAAATATATTGGAACAGAGTGCTTCTACACTCTGCAGGATGCTTCTACCTGCTCCTTCATTTCCTAGGGCCCAGAATCAGATCTACACAGTTTTAATCTCATTTAAATACTAATTTTGTTATAAAGTATTGTTGGAAGGTACCTTGAAATTGATTCATGAGAGGTTATTTGGACACATGGCCAAACTCTTTTTTCCATTGCTTTGGAAGGCAAATGGAGACTGATCAGAATCATCAGGAGAGAATCATCAGTTAATAAAGGCAGCTGTGGAGGTTTCGAAGCTCAAGAGAGGATGTACACCAACAATAAAATTGTGCTGTCCCTGGCTAGGATATGGCAACATAGTGTTTTCCTGTTAGACACAGCAGAGTTAAACCCCCAAACAGAAATCCTTGTTAGTTTCAGCGGGGAAGTGAAGATATTTCTAGCTCTTCTTAAACAGGAAAGAGGGATCAATTATTCTTTGCTTAGGGTCCTTGCTGTGATTAAACTCTAAGTGCTCACCAAGGCTTTTATGGATTTCTAGATATTGTGAAAATCTGTTCTTTATGTCCTGTGGTTTCAGAACTAGGTACTTACTTCCTCTTCAGAACCAGAGGTGACCAACAAGGCCTTTTCTCCCTGCCTCAATATACGTCTGTTAGCATGTTGAAAGGAAAGCAGATTTGAAATAATTACATTCTAAAATTGTCAGGGTTGAATGAGTGCAATTGAGGTCAAATAGGATTCAATAGAAGTGACCTGAAATGAGGTAACATTCACTTCAACTAAGCTGGCCTGAACACTGAATCCTGTTTTTCAAGGAAAACATATTCTATTCCCAAATGCTTTAAACCTTGAAACTGAGAGTATAGGATACATTCTCAAATTATTATGCTGCAGACACTTTATTTGTAAAGCAGGTCTGCTGGAACATGCCATGTAGTCACAGTCTAATGCTCAGCATAACTAGCTATGCCAAAATGATCTGAAATAGAAAAGTACAGCATGTCTTTTTTCTGAATTTCTCCTATGAAGAAGCATCTCTACTGAAGAGGCATGTCAAAGGGGAAAACATAACGATACGCATATGATCACATGCAAAGTCTGAAGTGGAACTGGACCGTGACATGCTTCATGTTTCCTCAGCCCTTTCCTATAAATGCCAGATTTTTCTGTGTACGCTGGGCCTGTACTGTTGTGAACCTCTTTAGGTGGACAGAGAAGAGCTGTGTATATCTCTATGTATCCCCACTTGGTTTATAGCTACAACAGCAAATAGATTAACACTGATTTTCAGTTAACTGGGAACAAGTCCATAGTTTTAAAAAATGTTTTAATTTGATAAATTAATTTTATCAAGTTAATCAAAGCATTCAGCTCAGATTATGCAGGAGTAATTTTAGTCTGAAGCAGAACTTGTTTACAGCTTGGTTACGTGTATGTTTCTTGGAAAACTGGGGTTTATAATAGAGGTGCTCTCTCATTCATATGTATAGTACTACATTCCTTGTGTTAACAGGGCATTACAAATAATTTATTATAGGACTTGTGATTTGATCTAATAAAATAAGATTGTGACAAGTGTGTGTTTTCTGCACTGGAATCTGCAGAAATCTTTCTTACATAAATAATTGAAAATGACAAGCTTATCTTTAAAAACGAAACGAAACAAAACATATTTTTGCCCATTTTGCCTCCACATTTTTTTCTAGGAAATTATTTAAAACTGATTTACTTGAATTTGCATGTGTCCTGCTATAAAGCATCATCTGATTATGTGTCATCCATAAATCTGGTGCAATTTTAAAAAGCATTCTACTTTTGTGATGCTTATTGATCATAATAAGCACACTGTGTTTTCAAGACAGTAAATATGCTTGGTTATGAATATCCCTATGTTGAGTTCTGAACTTTGCTAACAATTTGAAAATCCATATGAGCCATTTCATCTGAGGTCTTTGCTGTTCTGAAACGTTACAATCAGTTAAGTGTGCTCTCCAAGAAGCAGATATTCCTTAAAAATTTTAAAACTATATTAGTAGACTTCTCTACCGAGTCTTCGTATTTTTCATTTTTATGGCTAAGAAGCTAAAGTGGGGTATGTTCACACAATCCAGTCAGTGAAGTTAACTTAAAGACAGCAAGAGAGTTTATGCATATTCTTGGTCTCTCCCTGTTCAAATGCAGAATGGATGAATTAAAATGACATATGAAGGGTGCTTAGGAATGTAGTTTACCTATCTATTTTTTGATGATTCTATAAGCTCAAGAAATATTACAAATACTAAATATATGCCTGGCTTTATAAGTACAAACCTCTGGTGTTGGGTTAAAACTCAACATAATTTTGTAGAAACATTTTAGAAGTGTGTCTTTGTTTCTGTTCATTGATGCAGCAAGGCTACCTGCATACTTCATGCATGAATACTTTTTATTTATGAAAAATGTAATGTACAAAGATCTTGCTACTCACGTTTTCTCCCTTGTCGCCTTTACTACCTTTCTGACCCGGTTCACCGATTTCACCCTGTAATCGAAAGTTAAAAGTTAAACTTCTTGTTTAAAATGGTCTCCTTCACACTTAGCTGAAGTCAATATCACAGTATCTTTAAATGTTCCCTTTGATATGTTTATTTTGTGGTTTATGCTGCTGCAAGTTTGAAGGCCCAAAGGGTGCTATTCTGCCTCGATCAATATTATGTCATATTAATCCAGATATTGATCGCTATACTTCAAAGGGCAACAAGACCTGGCTTTGAAGTATAGTGCAACTGAGCTCTAAATAAAGGAAACTGTGTTCCTCATGTCACCTTCAATATGAACATATAATGAAAGCACTCTGATTTACAGACTCATCTAACTGTATGTGACTGAACAACTGCTTCCCACTGTAGTGCACAATATTACAAAGCTTCAAAATTATTCAAATCACCAGGATACCACGTCAGGAAAAAAATGTTTTCTTTATGCAATAATAAAAGACAATTAAATTAAATCACTGAAAATACTCTCTGTGGAATAAATAACACTCATGCATCACAAAAACGGGCCTCAAAGTCTTTACCTTTACCCTGTGCTAACAGAACAGCGCTGAATCAAACAGACATGTAAGATGATCCTGAAAGACGCCATGTCCTAAATTATGGCAGAAGTCAACTGAGTATCTCTGCTGCGAACATATTATTTTGACATTCTCAACCTATCAACAGTGGTTCCAAATCACTAGACATTACTGAGGATATTTTATTTTACTCATTCAGTAAACCAAGTTTCTAAAGTAGGCAAAAATAAATTTTGGCATAATTTGTTTTGATTTATTTTGCCCCACTTTCATCTTTGTTTCTTTGCCAGAATAAACATTAGTCTACTAGTTCTTGAACACAACTCCCAGTGTCCCATGACAACTGTCCCTCAGACATCTGATTGTAGCAGAGTTTTTATATGTTTTTTGCATCAAGTGGAGTGTGTCTGGTGGGCAGGGGTAGCAGATGCTTCGCCACCGTATTTATTGCGGGGAAAGCTACAACCAGAGAATTGTACTGACAGATCTTATCACAGATTCACTAATACCAATTATATTGGTTCACCTTGTCACCATCTTCTCCAGGAGAACCACTAGGACCAGCAGGACCAGGAAGTCCTACAGGACCCTGTACTCCATCCCGTCCAGCTGGACCTTGAGGACCCTTTTCACCCTGGTTTTGAAGAAAAGGAAGTGATCCACATTATCAAAGGATACTAATGAAGATTTCAATACAAGTAGTCACACTGCCAAAATAATAAAAAATAACCAAAGGAAACCAAAACAAAACCCAACAGTGAGGGAAACTATAAAGAAAAGATAACATATCAGAAAATTACATTAAGTAATAATGGAAGCTGATGACAAATGCTCTTGTACTCTAATACAGAGTGGTTACAAAGTTTTAATGAAAGACCGATTTGACAAACTTTTTTATTGTATTCACTCCCTGCTGTGAATTTAACCTTAGTGGATTTAACCCTTCTTGGGTGTTAAGAGGGTATGACAGTAAATGTTTTACTATTTATAGTTAATTGTAAATATAAAAGGAGTAGGTCAGGTATTCTGAGGATATGTTTAATAAGCAAATACTACAGTGGGAAAAAATAATATTTTGGAATGAAAAGTCTGTGCTGTGATGGTTTTATGTGACTCTGTGATTACTTACAGGAGCACCCTTCTCCCCTGCGGGGCCTGGAGGACCCTGAGGCCCAGGACGACCTGGTAGACCAATTGGGCCAGCAGTGCCTGCTGATCCACGTTCCCCTGGTGAACCCTGGAAAGAAATAAAGTACAAGACAGTTCTGATATAGCCCTGATAACTGTTGGTGGTTTTCATTACCCAAGTCAAGAGAGAAGATACCTGTTATTCAGTGAGATTCCAGCTGGTAGAAGGGTACCCATTTAGCATGTGTGCAAGTAATGAAAAAGGCTGAAAGAACTAACCTGAAGTTCACACTCAATAATTCTTTTTCCTTCTGTGTTTCTATACATTAATATACTACTCTGATGAAAGAATATTCATTGTATTAAAATACAGAACTAACCCACAGCACAACCTGAATTTTTAGTCAAGTTTTGTATTGCACATTTCTGTGATGGTCAGTATGTTTATGCATTTCAATTCACCTGTGTAAAAATCTATTGAATTGTGACTAATTTGATGTGTCACACAGAGGAGGCTTGGATGTACAGGTTTCTTTATATAAGCACAGAAACAGTTAAAAGTCTAATACTGCAAATTAAAGGGGAAAAGACAGATGCTGTATATAAAAAAAAAACCACAGGAATTCTGTATGCTAGAATATATTTTTATAGAGAACAATAACAGAAGGGAATAAGCTTTATTCTAGCATCAAAAAGCCTCACTTTTAAATGAGTCATATCACTGGCATTACTATATTCCTTTAATTGTCTAAATAAGGTGGATTTTTTTTTCTGTCTGAAACTACCAAAGTATCCATAAGTGAAAATTTAGTTTCTACCTTCCTTGACAGTTCTTTCTTTGAAGCAATGTAGGGTTTATAGCTGTTCTATAAAAAGCCATTCTTTCTTTTAAATATGTCAATCTGCCACAGAGCCAAGCTCCATAACCTTTCATAAATTGAGCTGTGCCTTTATGGTTTCCACCGGATCGAGCTAACTAGACAAAATGGAGAGAATGATTAGGTAGTAAAAATCTGCAGTGCTCTAAAAACAGCAATACCTAGGGCAGACTGGTTTTTCCTGCCTTATTGCACTTTCTAAGAATACAGATGGCAGACACTTTTAAGTAGTGCTGCAGGGTAAAAAGGAAAGGAAATAAGGTGTTCTGGTAGTGAGAAAACCTTCCTGAAAGGATACAAGGGAACAGATAACACTAAAGATAGGAACTCCTAATCAAATAAATGGAATTTCAGAATCAAAATGTTAAATTTTGGTCTAATAGGTAAAACTATTTCACTAATAGCAACACAGTTATTCTTGAAATCTGTGGACTCACTGGAAACTTAGAAGCATTTTCACACTTCTGCAGCATCCTTGTTTTCTGTCCTTTAAATAATTTACAAATTTTGCATCAATAGAGCACTGTTCAAAGTTCATTTGCTGTATAGTAATATTTCCCCAGGTTTTGAGCTTGATAACTACAAGATAGTTTGTAACACTTTAAATTTATTTATGATTTCACTTTCCAACTGATATACTGGAAGTGGGGTGATACACCACTGATGGAATGGATAAGTAATAGATGTTGTAGCCTGAGGCTCCAAATAGCCAGGTTTTTTTCCATGTTTAACCAAAATCAGATTTGCTGGCTCTTGGAACACTGGAATTTTAAGATGCTTTCACCTGTGAGGGTCTAATTTTTTGCTTTTATTTGTGACATACTTTTCTTGGACTGACTTTGTTATCATAACTGGTACTAATTCCGTAAGAAAGTGCTTTTCCCTCCGGATAACTGCAGCAGAAAAGAATGCTGAATAGTTGCTCCAAATATTTTTGCAAATTATCTCAGTAAGATCTAATTTTGCATGAGTGTTCAAAATTATTATTCGTGATGGAATCATAGATGCCTTTATACTTCCAGGTGCTGGCAGTTTTTTTAAGTCTGGGTGGATGCCTAAGCGTCAGTCCTATTTCTGTTATTTCCGTTTCTAAGACTTCAGTGAATTCAACAAGAAAAATTCACTAGCCTGCAGTTATACTACTATAGTCTCTAATCTTGTCAGCTCTCATAAGCTAAACAATTTTATGTCATCTCATCAGGAAGATGCAAGAATAAAGAGGAAAAAAAATCCAAATAACTCATAGATATTTCCTATAGTAGACAGCAGACACTAACAATGGCCATGATTTCTAGTAGTTCTTTTACTCAGCCAACTTTTCATGTTTATCTTTTCACCATTTTATTTGTTATTCTTATGTTTCATACAAGTTATGAACAGGAAGTACACCTGTTTTCAAGGATTCTCTCATTTTTCTCTGAGACTGATCTCTGATCAAAGCAGAACACATTAAATTACAGTCACAACTCCAAAAACCATTTTAGGCAGCTTCTTCAGCCTGTTCTCTTTCTACGTTTATTATCTTTTTTACCACTTTGTCCTACTATGAAGCAATCCCCTTATATTATTAAACTTCTTGTTAACCTGTGGTCTTGCAGTGGTACTCACATACTTAAATCTTTATATTAATTTCTGGAGGTTTTTAATAACTTTTATATGGAATGGGGGTGTCATGCCTTGTCTTGTACTTCTCTTATACAGACAATGAACTCATTACTAACCTTGTTACTACTAACCTTGTAGTAATCTCACTTTCTGTGAAGAGATATGCAATTATAGCTATTACACACATTACAACATCGTAGCAATCCTTTTTACTGATGGTTAACAGGTGAAGATCCTCATGACTGAAAAATGTTATCAGAGGAAGACAGCTCTAGATAGATCAGTACTGATAATGGGGTAGCCTACAGCTGGCTTATTCCGAGTCCAGTTTGGGCACCCTATTCCTAAATTAGCTAATGAAAAGTGACTGACTGACATTCTGAAGAGCTTTCTCTCATCAGCATTCAGCATTCCACACAGTAGTGTGAGAATGGAAGAAAACAAACAGAAGACAAAGACAGCAGATAAAAGAGAACAGTTTAAAAAACCCACAACAAACAAAAGACCCACAGCAACAACAACAAAAACCACAGGAAAAAACCTTGCTCTGGAGTGCATTCATGCATCTCTTTCTTTTGTCCAAATTCCTCTAAGCACATTAATTGGCATGCACAGTATTTGGAGTGGTCATTTGTTTGGTGTGCTTGCAGATGTATGTGCTAGCCAAATAAAGCTTATAATTGACTATATATGCTAGTTAGAAGCAATTGGTATTGGCAGGGAACTGGAGGAAAATCATCCAGTGGCACGAATTCTTTTCCTATTATAAATGGCAAATGAAGACTGCATTATAACTATGCTTCTGTGTGTACCCTCTGTTGGCTAAAAATAGATGAGAAAATATTTTAGGACTATTTGATGCTCATGGTCTGCTATGGTTACTGTGAAAAAAGCAAGCTACTGTGGTTTAATTGTCCTTGCAGATGCACAGTATTAAGGGCACCTATGCATCTTTTTTCACTGAAATACACTTTCAAGATAATGAGTTAGTAATTAAAGATGAAATAGAAAAGAAAAAACCACTTAGGATTTCTGGAATACTCTCATGGCACCTTAGTGCTGTTGCTGCCTCAAGTGGCCTGCTTGCACTACAGTGAGCTCAAAGCATATTTAATAAAAAATGTTTACCCATCAAACTGTCTTTCCACTCTAATTGCAGTTCCTGCTACCACTACAACTACTTCTCAAATATTGGAAAAACAATATGCAAAAAAAAAAAAATCTGAGTTTCCTAGGTGGCTCTTTTGATGACTATATTTACCTCAGTGCAGGAAATGTGGCCCTGACAGGAATGGATTTATAAAGTGAAGAAGCAGTTGGTACTGTGCTCTTGAAACTCACACTCTCTGTATTTCTGGACTATACTTCACAATAATTTGAATCTGGCACTGAACTCCCATCAGCTGGAGGGTATTAGAAGCGCTCTTGGAATTTCTCTTCCAATTTAGTTTCACATGAAAAGAATACTGCTCATGAGCTCTAAGACTGCTCCATGATTTGAACCAAAGGATGATAGATGGGGATAATTGAGGCATTCAGGTCAAAAAGGCTCTGATGTTTTGAACTAAAACACCTATGTATACACACACTATGCAAATTAGAAAAGACATGGATTGTCTGAATTTAAATTCAAAGACGTATATTTCAGAATATGGACAACCATCACCAAATAAGATTTGAGCTTTTGCCTAACAACTTTACGTGATGCATACTTATGAGAAACTATGATAGCAGTGGCACAGCTAGTGCCATCCTTTCAGGGAAACTGGAGTCCGTTAAATGTCAGGTATGCTTGTGCTACCTGGTTTGTGCATGCTCAGAGAGTTCTGGTTCACTGCACCTGAATTAACTATTTGCTTGAGAGGTTAGTCCAGCCTTAGGGCCTCCTTTATCAAAAAAAATCAAGACATGACCTTTAGATCGCAGAGACTATTCTGGTCTATGCTTTCTTGACTTGATTCACTTTTTCTTCTAACAGTTCGGATGGGATGGAATAGTATCTTTTTGACTTTCC